>NW_019174422.1:249091-355285 GCF_002260705.1 Seriola dumerili | reverse complement strand
GCAACCCCAAACTTTTGAAGCTCATATGAGCTGCATCCACCGTCGCATCTTGGCGCAGTGTCTTACTCCACCCCTAACTCCAAGCCTAATCCAAAAATGAATAAAGGGTGTGTATTGAACCGAAAACTTCGGTCCATGGCAGCTTGTGGCAAACCACACTCACACACAGCTGAGGTCATAAAAACAGTGTGTCGTGAAGGAGGAATTAGCTCTAGAGACCAAAACATTTTTTGTACCAGGCTGTAAACATGTTTATTTCTGCTGTAAAGTGGACATTTTTACCATGGGAGTCTATGGGGATTGACTCACTGTTGGAGCCAGACTTTAGTGGTCATTAGAGGAACTTAAGGTTTGAGTTCTTCAGTGTTGGCTTCATTTTTCAGTCTCGGTGGTTGCTGCTTGGGTGGGACAGACACCAACACTGTTGTGTTGCACACCACAGCTCTGATTCCAGAACATTGGCATGATATCTAAAAATCACACATGGGCGCAGGAATCATGCTGGTCTTGTTTTGGTTTAGTGTAAACAAGCGAAGGCTGCAGAACCAGGAGTCCTCTTAATGGCAATTATAGCAATCTCTGCATAAAAGGGCTTATGTTGTATTATATGCAACAGTATGCATGGTGTGTGTGTTTTTTGCATGCCTGGTCCCAATTATATCTAGTTTTGCTGTGTAGCACTGACACAAATGGACACACCACACACACACACACACCACACACGATGTGATAAAATACTAAGCGCTCGTTTCCCCCTTTGGCTCACAGATAGCTGAGAAACTAACGAGGGGCTGTGAGAACTGACACACACACACACACACACACACTAATAGATAAGAAAAGAAGACTGAAGGGAGACGGGGAGCAGATGACAGACAGAATCGAGGGATAGAGGAAAGTAAGGGCGAATAAAAGGAGCTAAATAGAAAGAGAGCAAAAAGCAAAGAAAGAAGAGAAGAGACTGCGACAATGAAAGAGAAGAGAAAATCAGAAGGGAGAGAAGAAAAAGAGACGAGCAAGGAAGAAATTGAAGAAATTGAATTCAGCTGCAGCATTAATGCAAATTTTCTGTCGTTACATCCATCCATAATGAACCACACTGCAGCTCTTTCATGCAGGAGGGCACAGACCCTGTGTGGTTATATGGTTCAACCCAGGTCTTAATATTAATATCACCTCACTTGATCAAACTGAGCAAATCAATAATCTAAGCCAAACCTTCATGGTGTGAATCTAACCAAACAAATCTTTATCTTTCACATTTTGAAAGCCACTAGGAAGCTTTTATTTTTTTTATCCAGACCTTGAAACATCCATCCACTTCAGTGTTGCACTTTCCCTGCTGCCAAACGTGAATACTCGTGTTGATGCTTCTTTCCCGCAGCTGCTACATTTTACATTTTCAAATAAAGGGAGCAAACAACTTTAAAATAAAGATTCGTTCTGATGTAGCCAACGTGAGTTTGCCGAGCAGGCGGCACCAAATGTGCAGAAGATTGTAGATGCAGCTTGTCATGAGGCTGCTCAGGCTGTCTGCTCCAGGGGTTGGGAAGAGATAGACCTGTCTAATGTACATAGATACACATAGTGATAGTCTGAGCCAGGCAGCATAAAAGTGTAGTTTAAGATGAGAGTGGTTCTATAGAAAAGATCCACATTTTGTTAGCCACACACATGGTAAAGAACGGACATCAGAGTGGATTTGTTAGCTTTGAATTGGATTCATACTTCACAATAAGTGGCGATGCCTTTTCAGGATGAGGTTTGATACCTATATTTCATCTGAATCCTTTCTAATCGTTATCAAACCTTGTTCGTTTACTTCTGCAAATTTTTGCAAATAACTAAAGATATACAGAGACAAACCCTGTAGATGACATCACATCAAACCACACTCAGCACGTTGACATCCGCCCTATGAAGTACTCAAACCACTTCCATCTTCCAACCTGGCCTTCATTGTGATCTCAACTACACACCTGTAAAGTTTTGTGACTGCATCTGTCCACAGAGACACAAACCCCTATCCTGTGGTAGTTCCTGCAACAGCAGGTCTCTTCAGGACCACATGTTGCCATGAAGATACCACACCCAGACTCACAAGGTAACTAGAATCACCTCCTCGTAGTCGGTATCCCTCCTCCGCTCAGACTAGTTTCAGGTTACATCCCTGTTACTCACGGAGTCCTATTATATAACATTAACATTAGTTGGACTTTTGTCAAATCTGAGTGAAGTCTTGAACTGGCTAAAAAATTATATATGTGAGATCACACTGACTTTTGACCATTTTTTGACAATTCCAGTTTTTCATTCTCCTTGAGTCAGAGTGAATGTTTGTGCCAAATGTCAAAAAAATCCATCAAGGTTTGCTGAGATATCGTCTCCACGAGAATAGGGGTGGACGGACGGACAACCTGACAACCTAACTACAACTCAAAGATGTCTGATCACCTTCTGTTGGCTGAGATGCCAGAAACACAAACGCGTTGAGCAGCTGTTGATCCACTGAAGTGTCTTTAGTTTGGGTTTCCGTAGTGTTCGGAACACTGGATGGATGTGTTTCTACAAATATCAGTAAATGCGCCTCAACCCTATCAAGTGACTGTGTACTGATGTTTATATTTGATATGCAGTGATTATGGTCTGACTGCTTTGTCTGTTTATCCGTCTTATTTGACTATTGCCTGTCAGTTTTAACAGCCAATGCTTTCTGAGTCACTTGATTCACTTTCTCTAAGAATGATACTTCATTACAGCGTTTGAAAAGGGTTGTTTCACCCAAATTATAAAAGAATATATTTATTTCACTTGTGTTATTCTGCAGTGCAGACAGTTTTGCTATTAGTCGTCCAGGTTTAGAGATACTGCAATCACTCCAGTACTTGAGGTGAATATGGCTCGTTTGAGGTGTTCACAAAATTAAGAAAAAAAAATATTTTAAAAACCCCAAAGTATATCTCTTTCCTCTGTGTTAATGGAAGCCATTTCGCCAGTGTTAATGAAAAAAAAAAGTAAAAAAGTCATTTATAATGAGACATTTTCTTGAAATAACACTTACTTTCTTGTATAAGTTATAAGGAAACATAGAGCTGTGCAGATTTTGAAGAACATTATTTGGAGAAAGTTTCTCTATATTTGAAGAATACTAAGTCATTAAACAAGAGTCATTACTTGAGGGTTTCTCATAATAATCACTTCAGGACCTTTTTCTTTACCACATTGTGTGAGAATTGCTTCCATACTGTATAATCCACAGAAACACTGTCAACAGTTTTCATATGGATATTTCCTCAGTAGAAAGTGTCCAAATGAACCACAGATGCAAGTTATCCACAGAGGTTGATGCATCACAAAGATTTAGTGAAGGCATTATTCCTATATTGACCTTATAATGCATCCTGTAGTAAGCACATGCTGCACAAAGCCTTCTATTTTTCTATTCTTTTCTTCAAGTCACATGTAAATTTTCCCAGACTAAGTGACAACAGTTCTTCTATATTGGAGGCCGTAATTGAACCATAAATGCACTTTGTCATCCCCTCCGCCCTCCCTCATCCTACGGAGAGCATTTAGCCGGAGCCACAGAGGCACAAATTGACAAGCTGAGGAAAAAATATGAAAGTTATACTGTGTGGGGGAAAATTGGCAATTTTCAAGGCCTCCGATTCTGGAGACAAAGTGATGCATGTGTGGATGTGTTTTCTCTAAAAATGGTAGATCAGGACGGATAGAAGGAAATAAGCTGGGAAATCCTTTCCAATAGATGTACAGTTGTTGCAGAAACATGCTGCAATAACGTCTTGTGTTGTCTCAGCTCGATATTACAAACTAGACGTTTCCACTCTCCACATTGACATGCTATTGTCAAAATAAAGCAAATCTGCTTGGCACCATGTGAGGTAGTGAAGCAGGTTTTCAGGCAGCTTCACTAAATCTTGTGTGTGATGCATTCAACCTCTGTGGATTTTCATTACTGTGCATCTTTCGGTTACATTGGGACACTTTTCTACTGACGGAAATATCCCATTATGAAAACTGTTGACAGTGTTTTTCTCGTGGATTTACAGTATGGACAGCCCGAGAGTGTCTCCACCAATTGTGGTAAAGAAAAAAGGTCCTGTAAGTGATTATTATGAGAAACCCTCAAATAATGACTCTTTTGGTTAATGACTTAGTATCTCAAAATATTAGAGAAAACTTTCTGTCCAAATAATGATTTCTCAAAATCTGCACAGCTCTATGTTACCCTTCAAACTTATACAAGAAAGTAAGTGTATTTCAGAAAATGTCTTCATTATAATGACTTTTGTACTTTTTTTTTTTCATTACACTGGCGGAAGAAACATGGGCTTCCATACACAAGAGGAAAGAAGATAATACTTTGGGGTTTTTTACAATTTATTTTTTTTTCTTAATTTTGTGAACACCTCAAACGGCACCATATTTCACCTCAAGTACTGGGAGTGATTGCCAGTATCTCTAAACCTGGACACTAATAGCATAAACTGATCTTGCCACTCAGAATAGACACAAGTGGAAATAAATATATTCTTTTATAATTTGGTAGTCATGGAGTGTTGATGTTGTTGATGTTTGCAGTGATGGTGTGATGCCTTGTGTTGTGTGTTATATATGTTTGATTAATCGTTGCCGCGTTTGTTTTTGTGGTGCGAAACAACCCTTTTCAAAACGCTGCTTATCTTGTAATGAAACAGTATCATTCTTAGGAGAAAGTGAATCAAGTGACTCAGAAAGCATTGCTGTTAAAACTGGTCAGGCAATAGTCAATAAGGAAGCGGAAATAAACAGACAAAGCATGTCAGACCATTAATCACTTTGCATACAAAATATAAACATCAGTACACCAGTCACCTTGATAGGGTTGAGCGCGCATTTACTGATATTGTAGAAACAACATCCATTCCAGTGTTCCGAACCACTGTGGAAACCCAAACTAAAGACACCTCAGGGATCAACAGCTCCGGCTCAACCGTTGTGTTATCTTGGCATCCTCAGCCAACAGAAGTGTGCATCAGGACAATCTTTGGAGTTGTTAGTAGTTGTCAGGTTGTCTCGTCCGTCCACCTATCCTCTGTGGAGACGATATCTCAGCCAACACCTTGATGGATTTTTTTGACACTTTGGCACAAAACAGTGTCACTCACTCTGACTCAAGGATGAAACTGATTAAAATGCGTCAAAAGTCAAGTGTGATCTCACAAAACATTTTTTTAGCCCAGGTCAACACTTTCACTCAAGCATTTTTATGACAATATAGTCCCACACTACTATGTGTTAATGTTATATATATAACTCCGGCCCGGAATGATGAACCAAGGGATTGTAACTGAAAACTAGTCATAAAAGAAAGAAAAGATATCGCTACGAAGGAAGGTTAAGAATAATACATATAGTACCTTGTGCCAGTATCTGGAACGTCGTGATGGAGTGTACCGTGTCAATGGACCTGATATCTTTCAATCCGCAACATGGTGGTCGCCTGGAAGAGACCTGCTGTCTTGCAGGACACTACCCACAGGCGATACGGGTTGTCTGTTTTGTGTACTCGTGGTGTGAACAGATGCCAGTCGACAAAACTTTCACGGATGTTGCCCGCCCTGTATTGATCTAGTTGTGCAATGTGTTCTTGAAGATCACAATGCAAGACATGTGTTTTGAAGATGGAGAGTGGTTTCTAATTCTGTCTATGAGAACTGCTCCTCTAGAGTCTACTCACTTACAAACAGGCTAGGCGGGAATCGGTCAACGTTGTGATTTGAGATATTTTCGGTGGCGTTTGAATAAGATGTTGCCTGATGTCATCACAGGGTGTTGTCTCTTGTATACTTTATCCCATTTGCAAAATTTGCAGAAGTAACGAACAAGTTTGATAACGATTAGAAAGGGATTCAGATGAAAAATATGGTATTTCAAACCTCATCCTGAAAAGGGCATCCGCCCATCTTATTACCCAAGTTGATGAAAGTCCAATTCAAACGTCGCTAATACAAATCCCATCTCTGATGTCCGTTCCTTTACCATTTGTGTGGGCTAACAAAAATAGGTGGATCTTTTTCTTTAGAATCCACTCTCATACTTAAACTACACTTTTATGCTCGCCTGGCTCAGACTATCACTATGTGTTATCTATGTACATTATACAGCGTCTATTCTCTTCCCAAAACCCTGGAGCAGACAGCACTGAGCAGCTCTATGACAGCGTGCATCTACAATCTCTGCTACATTTCGTGCCGCCTGCTCGGCCAAAAACTCACGTTGGCCTACATCAGAACGATCTTTATTTTTAAAGTTGTTTAGCTCCCTGTTGATTTGAAAATGTAAAATGTTTAGCAGCTGCTGGGAAGAAGCAATCAACACAGTATTCACGTTTGCAGCAGGGAAAGTGCAACACTGAAGTGGATGGATGTTTCAAGGTCCTCGCGAATAAGAAAAAAAAAAAGCTTCCTAGTGGCTTTCAAAAATGTTGAAAGATACCAGATTTGTTTGGTTAGATTCACAACCCATGAAGGTTTGGCTTAGGATTATTAGATTTGCTCAGTTTGATCAAGTGAGGGATATTAAATATTAAGGGACCTGGTGTTGAACCATTATAACCACACTAGGGTCTGCTCCCTCCTGGCCATAAGCAGCTGCAAGTGTGGTCATTATGGATGGACTTTGTAACGACAGAAAATTTCGCATTAATGCTGCAGGCTGAAATTCAATTTCTTCATTACTGTCCTTTGCTTCGTCTCTTTTTCTTCTCTCCCTTCTGATTTTCTCTTCTCTTTCATTGTCGCAGTCTCTTCTCTTCTTTCTTGGCCTTTGTTGCTCACTCTTTCTATTTAGCTCCGTTTATTCGCCCTTACTTTCCTCTAATCCCCCGATTCTGTCCTGTTCATCTGCTCCCCGTCTCCCTTCAGTCTTCTTTTTTCTCTATTTCTTATAGTGTGTTGTCGTGTGTGTGTGTGTGTCAGTTCTCCACCATGCCCCTCTAGTTAGTTTCTCAGCATATCTGATGAGGCCCAAAGGGCGGAAACGAGGCGCCTTAGTATTTTATTCACATCGTGTGTGTGTGTGTGTGTACGTGTCGTTGTGTGTTCCATTCTGCTCGGCCTACGAAAATCAGTCAGTGCTACACAGCAAAACTAGATATAATGGACCAGGCATGCAAACAAACACACACCACAAATGCAACTGTTGCAGATAATACACATAAGAGCCCCCTTTTAATGCAGAGATCTGGCTATATTCCATTAAGAGGACTCCTGGTTCTGCAGCCTTCGCTGTTTACACTAAACCAAACAATCCAGCATATTCTGCGCCCATGTGTGATTTTTTAGATATCATGCAATGTTCTGGAATCAGAGCTTGTGTTGCAACACAAACAGTGTTGGTGTCTGTCCCACCCAAGCCCCAGCAACCACCGAGACTGAAAAAATGAGCCAACACTGAAGACTCAAACCTTAAGTTCCTCTAATGACCACTAGAGTTCATGGCTCCAACAGTGAGTCAATCCCCATAGACTCCCATAGGTAACCATGTCCAACTTTTACAGCAGAAATAAACATGTTTACAGCCTGGTACCAAAAAACTGTTTTGGTCTCTAGAGCTAATTTCCTCCTTTCTGACAATCTGTTTTTATGACTCAGCTGTTGCGTGAGTGTGTTTGCCACAAGCTGCCATTGCGTGACCGAAGTTTCGGTTCATAACACACCCCTTTATTCATTTTTGGATTAGCTTGGAGTTAGGGGTGGCAAGTAAGACACTGCCAAATGGCGACGGTGGAAGCAGCTCACTCTGAGCTTTTCAAAACCGCTCTTCAGAAACCTGTGTAGTGACATCACATCTATGGTTCACACTTGAAAAAGTGACAAATTCATGTAATGTTTGATATATATCATTTCAAATAATGTAAGTTTTTAGTAATTGGTTGATTAAAAGAGGGACAGAACTGTCTTACTACTGTATGCTAACTGTAGCAATACAGAAGTAATACAGTTCGCATATTACTACAGTTAGCCCCCCCGCCCCCCCCCCCCCCCCCCTTCATGTTCATTCCTTTTATACAGTGTGTCGGTTGATCAGCTGTAAATGTGTGTGTGAGTATGTTGCTGTTTGCTTTGAAAGTAGATGTCAAAACTTCACTCACCTTTATCTCTCAGTGATTACTACGCATAGGGCTTTCCTCATGATCACTGAGCGCGCACGTGTGTGCTGTGTGCTGTGTGCTGTGTGCGTGTGTGTGTGTGTGTGTGTGTGTGTGTGTGTGTGTGTGTGCGTGTGTGTGTGTGTGACTCAGCATGTGTGTGCTCACAATGTATCACCTTGGCTCCTGCAAACATTTATCTACACTATCTGTTGACCTTGACTATGAAGTTTAGATGGAGCTGCGTTGGAGGAACTCGACTGTACATGCGCACACACACACACACACACACACACACACACACACACACACACCTGTAATAGAGTGAAGCGGTTGCCATGGTGATGACAGAAAAAAAGGGAAAAAGGAAACAAGTCTCCTCTTTTATACCCGCCGTCTTTTTTTAACATCTACGAGCTGCTACAGCAAACACTGGTCCTGTGCTGAGGTAGTCCGAAGCCAAATCAATACATCAGCTGGTAACACATCAAATCAATATTTGCTTTTTTATTAAAAAAATTGATCACGTCCTCCCTGACCACAGCTGATCAGCTTCTTCTTATTGTCTTTTTCTGTATGATCTCAGGAAATCTGAGGGAATCACTGAATTAACTGATAGTCTTCTGTGGGGTCTTCAGTAAGAGTGACTCCTCTCAGGCTGTGTCCACACTAATACTAAAACTAAGACAGTCTCCATCCAGACGGCTGTTTGAGCTCCATCCCAAGCACTAATATTCTTTCCTCGGACAAGAATTGCCCTGGTTTTTGTGAAAATGCACTTCTAATTTAGAATTTCATGGTTTCAAATAAAATCTCATTTGTTTCTTCTACTGCTTTTCTGTTTTCTTCTTGGTTACAACGGGTACAACGCTGATGATTGGCCAATGGCCATGCCTGTACTTCTATTTGATAGTTTACCTTATTACCCCACAGTGAATTCAGGCCGAGAGGATAAAGGCAGGTGCCATCTTAAGTGTTGGGGCCGACCCGTTGGCCCAGTGGTTAGGGTGAACACCATAAGGTCATGCTGAGCCCTGAGTAGCTGGTCCCTGGTTCAACTCCCAGCCAATTGGACCCTTTACTGCATGTTTCTCCCCCACTCTCTCTCACATATTTCCTCTCCACTTTCCCTGCTAAAATAAAGGCATAAAATTTGCCAAAAAAAAAAAAGCTCTGGATAGTGTGGACGGCAGGGGAAAACGTAGCACAAGAGATGCGTTTTAAAACTAAAATCTAGTAGTGTGGAGGTAGCTACAATTTAAACAGTCATCTGATCCACTGGTAATATATAGACCTACATGCTGAAGAATGTAGGTTTAAAACCTTCATCTAATTATGACTCGCGAGTTAAAAGTGAACAACACATCAGTGAGTTGTAAAACGCAGTCTTGCTGAAGCTGTGGGTTTGGATGCAAGTCACATTTCTGTGCATTTCACTCTCCTGCTCTCTGTCATGTTTTGGAACGGTAGTAACTCTGGGTTGTAGTTACAGTTGGATGGCGCCCACATTTCTTTGAGGTTTTTATTAAGGGAAAAATTAATCCCATACATCAGTGTCATATTTAATATTGTTAATCTTGACCCAGCCTGACAGCTCTACCTTTTGTTATGTCATGTCCAATTTTCTTCTGTTCTGAGCTGGACATGAAAACTGTGTCACAGAATGAGTCCTGTTATCACTGGTGGATGTTTGGGAATACATCTTTGAAAATCCAGTTTTTACATCATTTTCTCAGCCATGAATTAATGGGGCATGTTTGCTCTTTAACATTTACAACTGCTGATATGACTGTAAATCCCTTCATCAACGACTTACTAACGTTTACAACTGCATTAGTCACAACATCAAAACACTTATTAAGCGTGTTATCAGGATGTGGTACCTTGTCTTGCTTTCAGATATCTGAGCAGAAAAATCACTCTGCTGTGATTCATCCGTGAATCACAGGATTGTTTTGCTTTGCTGAGGTGCAGGTGAAGCAAATGAAAGAAGAAAGTTGAAATAGCAGTTCTAGCCCACTCAGACGCAGGAATGCATCAACTTTTGAACCTAATTCAGGCCAACGCGCAAGGCAGAGTTTGAGCCGGACAGCCCGACAGCTTGCAGCCAGCGCCCGAAGCCAGTCATCCATTATGTTCACACTCAACCCACCGGTAACCACCTTCACGTACAACAGTTTGACATTTCCCAAACGGACTTCACGCCTGGCAGTGACACCAAACTGTCACTTTGGCTTAGACTGCTGTTAAGTTTTCGCATCACTCCCGGGCCTTTAAAGTCAGAACTACAGGGTGTGGGGAGGAGGAGGAGGAGGAGGAAGAGGCAGAGGGATGAAGAGTGGAGGAAGGGAAGTAGAGTGATGCAGATGTGGTGATGTAAAGCCACCTCCCCAGACAGAGCTGGGGAATTGGCGAGGAGGAGGTATAAAGCAAAGAGGAGGTGACCTGTCAGTCTGAGTGTAGGGAGAGAGTGATACACATGACAGGCTGAAGGAGGGAGGAGGAGAGAAGAGGACTAACAGTGACTTTGAGAGAGAGAAGGACGAAATGGCAAGGACTTTCTCTGAGGCTTGTTGTGTGTGAGAGAAAGGGCAGGTAAAGGTGAAGTCACAGAGACACTTTGGGACTGTCAGGATTGAAGCACTGCTGTGTCTCATGTGGTTCACCCTAGTTTATGTTGTGCCAGACTTCATTCAAACTTTGGAGCTTTTTGGTAATAATGCCATTTAGCCCGGGGTGGTGCCAAAAAGCAGACTGAAAAGCCTGAGAACACAACTTGATTCTATTAATAGAAGCTTGAACCAACCACATGAAACAAACACAAGGGTTTATGGGAATCAGCAGAGCAGAAAGCCTGCACAGGCATCACAAACAAATGAAGAGAGGGCAAACCGTGCTGTCCTGGTTTTCATATTAATACTCGCTCATAGCAGAAAATAGAAGAACAAGATGCATTTGCTTGCCCTGGCAGAACAGATGGTACTGGATGACAAGGTGAATACTTGTGAAGGTGTAGGGTCTACCATTGGTTGTGGCAAATTTTCTTTATGGAAAATGGATACGAAAAGGAAATCTCTGTACGATAGACTCATTTTGGACTCTATAGTTCTCTCAGATCACTTCACGGTCAGCAGTGTCACAGAAATATCACAAATTCAGAGTGAAAGTCTCCACCGGAAAATTCACCATTCCAATTAAATGAATTCATTTCTGTCCAAGATTTTGTTATAGTTGTGACTAGGTCCTATTTTTCCATGTGATAATAACTATAGCATGAACTCGTGAGAAGGTCAATAGATAATATCTTACACTGAAATAGGAATCTGAATTCATAACTGCTGCTTTTTTAATTATTGTTGTAATACACTTTGAGAAAACAGGAGATTAGTTACTCTACTTCTAGCTCTGTTTCGGTCCATCTGTAAATGTCAGGCTGTTTAGCTGCTCAATGCTTCATGTGAACTAGCTAGTTGCTAAATTTTTACATTACACACACTATTTTGATTTAATTGATCTCCTTCTCAACTAACACTCCCAGTCTCACTGCTGTATTCTGTAGTAGCAAAAACACAACAAATATGCTACACTAAAGAGAAACCGGGGTCTTCACACATCATTTCCCTGCATTCTGATAATTCTTAGGTGTACGCCTATGAGAGCACCTATTCCCGCTTGGTAATTTGAGCACGCTGCAGTTGTACTGAGGGTTTCTGTGGTACATTTTCAAACCAACTCTGGAACTTTTGAAGGAGGGAAAATGTGATCCAGCCGTGATCCCACCCAGTGCCAGGAAGGAAGCTCTGGATTATGAGTTCAGCAATCTGTGATTTATGGATTAAGGACCAGTTTAACTCTGACAGAAAGTTTTTTTTTCTCACGTCACATTTCCAACCAGAGGAGGAAATTACTCCCCCCATTAGACTTCAGTTGATTCATATGATTTGCTGTGCACCAAACTGTTGAGTAAAGACAGCTTCCCAGGGAAACTTCCAATATGAGCTCAAATGCACATTCAAAGTGCCTCCCTGCATTGAAATGATCCTGTCTTTCTAAAGTTTGGTTTTCTTTTCTAAGAAACTATTTTTTCCAAACTCCTGAGACCCCACAGCCAAAAGTTTTCATGTCGCATGTGAAGAGATAATGACGAACAACTTCAGTACAGCAGTGAATACTAATAGCTCCATCAAACCATCCATATGACAGTAATATCTCAATGTGTCTCCAAGTTTTCCCTCTGTTATGATTTCAGATAGAAAAGCCAATCTTACATTTTTACAGTATTTTTGAAACTCTGCCTCAGATCCCCCACCTGAAATTCATAACACAATCTTTCATGCTGATTGAAAATAAATAACATGTCAACAAGGTGATGTTTGATATCCACCTACTCACTGAATTAATTCCAGAGGAAAGAAAGTTTTTAACAAATGGACCAAATATAAAATCATATCTATCCAATAGAAAACAATATGTGTGTGTGTTGATGGCACCAGATCCCCATACCCTGACTGTCCTGTTGTGGTCCCACAAGGTTCTATTTTTGGACCAATATTATTTACACTTTATATCAATGAATTACCTAATGCATGTCTAGATATGAACTTTCAAATGTATGCTGATGATTCCCTAATTCTTACATGTGCTAAAGACGTCCAAGAAGCCTCCTTACTTCTTACATCTGGAATGAGCCATGTGCAGGATTGGTTACTAAATCATGTCTTTTATTGAATACTAATAACAATTGGTGTATGATGTTCACAAAACAACTACTAGAGATTACACACCTTTTGGGACAATTGCCCCACCAGCTTTTAACAAAAGGCTGACAGTGGCACTAGGGCGATCACTAGAGGGAGCTGTGAGGCGCACCACATTTGGACAAACTGTACTGTCAGTAAAGGGAAGTAAATACCGGAATTGCTGACCACTTGTAATAATGGAGAGTCCTATATATCCCACCTTTAAGACACATAAACATTAAGTCAAACCAGATCTGTGATCCTCTTAACTCAGTACGCAGCAAAATGTATTTGTCTTTTTATTTTGTGTACTTTATATTTGTAGTAGTGTATTGTGACTTGTCATTTTTTCGTTCGTCACCTGCTTATAGGGACTACAGATGAAAATGAGCATTTTTGCTACAATCCGGCTTCTTTACACCGTGTATTTTGTACTTATGTTCATTAACATGCATTGTCCCGATCAAATAAACAAATAAATTAATAAATGTAGAGACAGTTTGTGTCAAGGCTAGAAGAAGCTGCACACTTTACTGAACAAACTTAAACAGCTGTAAGAGATTTGATGAGCTGCTATAAAATGTGAAAACAGAAAGCTTGACAGGCGAAGCAGCAGTGACTAAAGGGGGCGGGGCTTAGTGAAGGTCAGTTATGAGTGCTGCTAAGGAAAGTAAAATGTTATCGGGGAGTTATGAGGGAGATCCTCTTAAGTGAGCATCAGGACTAGGTGATACAAATGTATTTGTGTCACTGTTTTATACATTCGTACTTTATTTACCGGACTGTGTGTGTGTGTGCGTGTGTGTGTGGTTTCCCAGACTGGACACATGTGGTGCGGGCAGCTCTGCTGAACGGGGGAATAAATAAAAATCCAAGTGGGGCTGCAGCAGGACGGTGTGAAGAATGGTCCAATTTGTTGTTGAGCTGAAATCAATGGGACAGGCCAAGTTGCTGGGCTGTGCAACAACGTTTCTCCCACACCTGCTGCCTCCATACACCTCTCTCTCTCTCGCTCTCTCTCTCTCTCTCTCGCTCTCTCGCTCTCTCTGCAGAATGAGCTGAGAAAGATGGAGAGAGAAGTGCATACAGAGTCCAGGCTGAACAGAACGGGCTGTGCTCAATGACTCTTGACTTTTTCTCTGTCTGATCTATCTGACTTCACCTCGGTTTCTTTCTCTTGCATTGATCTCATTTGCTTCGGTGCCTTCACTCTGACCTCTTTATATTATTGATATTATTAAAAATGTGTGCTACTTCTGCTGCGACCGAAGCTGTGATAAAGTGAAGAACGGAATATAAGCTCTTATTTAAAAAGTAAAAAAAGTGATTTTGAAACATCAGGCTTCAATGTCAAATCCACAGAATCCAGTTATAAAGAGAAGACCAAGATGATTGCCCTTATGAACAAGCACATGTGAAATGTGTCTGTGATTTCACATGTATACTGGTTTCACATAGGAATTTACATGGGTCTAACAGATTACCACACGTTTCCCATGTTCAGCATGTGTGTTTCACACATCTCACATGAGATTTTAACATGTTTTCACATCTTGAATTTCACATTTGCAAAAATCACATGCTCATGTGGTCATGTGACTTTGGCACATGTGAAATTCACGTATATCTTCTGTAAGGGCCGTAAACAAGAAACAAACCAGGATCCCTGTCGAGCCAGTTCTGGATGTCCTTCTGTCCATTTCGGATCAGGTCCAGAATTTTAGGCCCTTGAAGACCTTTAGTAATAGTAGATGAGGCAGGCAGCCAAAAAGCTAATAAACCTAAAAAAGTTAAGAACCCGTGGATGACATTGATCAACACACACTGATGATATTTAACAATTAAATATAATCCATACATCCAGAGATCTCCAGCCTCTCCTCCATTCCTCTGGAAGATGTAACCGTCCTGGATTGTGCTGGAGGCAGCAGGATGAAAACAAGAAGTATGGTCTGAAGGTGTAAAAACTCTTAACTATAACTATAACTCTTAACTATAAAGAAAAACTTTACTGTGAGACCAACTTGTTTCAGCTTGTGGAGGCTGACCCTGATGACGGCAACCTGCCAAAGTGTTGGTCTTATGACGAAGTTGTTTTTTATATTAAAGTGTGACCGGAGCTGGAGAACACAACTGAAACTTCATAAATATGGTGGCTCCCTCCCAAGTGGTCTGGCTCTCCAACTGTGTAATAAATTTCTTTATATTCAAATTAAAACAGTCCGTTTGATTTAATTTAGCTGAACTTACTCCAAAAGGGTAGAGAGGGGGAAACGAGAGAGTATAAGACAAACTAAGGTCTAAAATGTAATAAAAATTCAAATATGAACGGACATACTCGAAGAGGTCCAATATAAACAGCATCTGATATTTCTATATTGAAGTATAGTTAATGTATTCCACAACACATGGGATCCGTGATCCTGGTGCGGGGTGAAGGAGGCCATGGAAGTGAAGTGAGGCAGAGCCAGACGGTCCAATTAACCAGAGCCAGTGGAATGATGAACGTCTCCTCATGCATAGGGTGCATCTCTGGAAGAGGACCGTCGTCATTACAGCACCTCCTCTTCATCAGTGTTTCCTTGCTCCACTGAATACGTTGCGTTACATTTCACCTCAGAATATCTGAATGTACATTTTGCTTCTGGCGACCGGTTTCACTATTTTATTTCACTGGTGGATTTTACAGTATGTAAAGTGCACGCACGCCACCCAGCACGACCGCCGCGACCAGCTAATGAGGTCCCATGATGCTCTGCCAGCCCGGCTCTTGCTAAAATATAAGCTGAAGGTGAGAACTGATTGGCCGCTGAAAAAAAACATGCGTCTGAACTTCTCTGCCCTTGTCGGTCGCTCGATGAGGTTGTAACAATCAAAGCAAGTTTTAACAATGACCATTAGCTGATAGCTACATTATTGCCAAGGAGATGTAAATAAGTATTTGGTCATGACCAGGAATGGATTGGTATAATTGACCAGATGGGATTGGAAGGAGTCGGCTAAAGCTCTCTTCAATAACAATAACCCAGAACACCTTGAGAAGTGTCTTTTATCACTCGGAGCGTTTGACAGTTGTTAATTTTGTTTGTCTGCGACGGTTGCATAGTTTTATGATCACGGCTCACAAAAATGCACGCCTGGATTTAAAGTCCATCGGCTTTATTGGCCCCATCTGTATTATATTCCAAAAATGACCTGTTGTTGTAGTCCGTGCTTTCCAACTGCAGAATAAATAAGAGCCAGTGATTCATATGTTTGGGGAGTTGTGCTAAACCCGAGTCTCTGAAGACTTCGCCTGAGATCTGCAAACCAGACGGAGCACATTGCATTTCCTCTGCCAGGATTGAAAGATGATGAACGACGTGATGAAAGAAGAACGAGCATCACGGCAGGGGAGGGAAGGTGAGGCAGATGGAGCGTTTTGCCAGCGCAAACTGTAACATTTGCCATCCTGAGAAGTGATGGGAGGAGAGGAAATGATAGAAAGAGAAGACAACAGAGACAAAGTGTAAAAAAAAAAAAGAAAAAAGAAAAAGAGCAGTGGCTGGTATTCTGTGGCTGGCAGAGGAGGGGTGATGACAAGCAGCCTCATTACTCTCATTTAAATGTCAGTGTCTGAACCTCACCTCATTTGTTTTGCGGCCGTTTAAAATGCCGTCCTGCGGAGTCTGATCACTTCGCCTCCACCGCTTTAATTGAATCTGTTGATAAACAGCAGAAGAGTGTTAATTTGCAAGTGTGAATGTGTGTGTGAGTGTGTGTGTGGGGGAGTGGGGGGGGGGGTTGTTGGCAGAGAGAGATAAAGATGATATACTGTATCTGTCTGTGAGTTTATCAGTGTCTCTTTTGTGTGACTGCAGTGCGTCTTAATGGGGTGAGAGTTGGGGTTAGGGTTGTACTGTGTTGTACCAGCAACTTGGAAAGTGCAGAGAGCTAAGCTGCATTGAATTAAAGCTTCATTACACTGAAGCTAGTGGCTGTGTTGAATGTTGCTAATAGTTTGGCCTTCTGCTAACCGTAGCCAAGGGCTCGCCGCTGCTGTGTTGCTCGTGTTGCATGTTCCCGTGAGGGGAGAGCTGCAACAGGGCGGCTCTTTTCAAAGTCTATGCCTTACCCCAGTTTTAATACACAGTGGAGCTGAGACTGGATGTATTTTCTGGAGGCTACTGCTTGCCTCACTGCCTAGTGACTGAGCCCACACACGTCCCTACATGTTGCGTAACCAGCTGCAGGTTTACAGTTTGAGACTGGGGACACACACTGAGAATGGACTCACGGTTGTGTCTCACTTCAGTCTGCTCACCTAAGGCTTGAACATTTGATCACATACTTTTCATGTGACCCATCAATACTACATAGTAACTCTAACCTTGGTCACACCAAGCGGCAACACTGAAGAACGAAAAGCTACAGTTCCTGTAACGACCACTAGAGTCTGGCTCCAACAGTGAGTCAATCCCCATAGACTCCCATGTTGAAATCCAACTTTACAGCAGAAATAAACATGTTTACAGCCTGGTACAAAAACTGTTTTGCTCTCTAGAGCTAATTTCCTCCTTCATGATGACTGTTTATATAACTCATCTGTTTACATGTGATTAAGGACTAAAGTTATGGATAATTGAGGGCATCAGAAACCTGTGGGTGATGTCACAGAGGCTACTTTATTTACAGTCTATAGTTCACATGTTTGATATATGTAAATATATATATATATATCTCATTATCATTTCCAGTTATAGTAGATGAGTTGATTAAAAGAGGGACAGAACTGTATTACTGCTGTTTGCTAACTGAAGAAACTATATGCTGTAGACATTAAATACGGTAGACTGTGTATACAGTTTTATGTTTTGTGGAAACTCTCTATGTAACTTTTGTTAGGCGACCGTTACATTAACAGATTGGCTTGTGATGAAACCACTGAGGTGTTTATTTGTGACATGCTGCAGTGTAATGTTACCTCAGCACAGCCAGTCAAAATTCCAGTGAAATGACTCAGTAATGTCAGTAACACAGTGATAGCTTCATACCAGACCGTGTAAGGCAGCAGCAGTAAAACTTGTAAGTGACCTGAACTGAGCAACGGTGTGATTCATTGTTCATGAATTCAACATCATTTCTTCTGTCAAATGTTACACAGTCTCTCTTTAAAGATGACGCCATTGACCTGAAAGCTTTTTCTCTGTTGTATCATAAAACAAAAACACGTTAACCTTGTACGTCCTTTTGTAAATGTTTTATATCAATTATTCAAAATCAAAGATGAATTTAAACTCAGATTAAGCGTCATAAACTCAGGGGACAGATCAAGCTGCTGTTACGGAACATCACATTTCTTGATATTCTTTCAGAATGGTATTCCAATATAATATATACGTATCATATTTGTAATGTTAAGCATCAGTTGAAATGGCACATGGATGCAAATCAAGAAGAGCTGTCAAACACTGCTACCACTGACTTACAGTTTTATCAAATGTGCCGTCAGGCGAGGAGCAGAAACGTCAAATTGACATCTACTTCTTACCAGTGGAGACACTTGTCAACAGCACGATGGATTTCACACACTTTGAACTTGCCTCGAATTGTCAGACTTACTAGACGTGGAGTGAAATAGCTGCCTTCACAAGACATAAACGTGGACTGTAAGTGGAGATAATATTCATGTTTCTTTTTCCTCAGTTATCGTCTGACAGGTCAGATCAATCCATTTGGCCCTTTGGCCCCTCTTGGTCGACATAGGAGGTTTCATTAAATCAGATCTGTCTCAGTCTGTTAGACTAAATCAGGATCTCACACTGAATACACTTGGTTTTCATCCGTTCAATCATTTTTATGGAGAAATCAAAATGGAATTCAGCTCAGTTCTCCTGATGCACGTCCCGGGCTGTGGTTCACCCAGCCCTGCTTTTACTGTGAAAGGCTGAATTATCAATATCCACGGCCTTGTTATTCAGCACGAGACTTTGCTACCAATGAGTAAAAAAAATCACCATATGAAAAGATATTCTGTGATTCGCTTTGCCTATCATGATCTGCTGCGATAGTAACCCAGGTGGTGTGAACAAAACACCAGGCAATTTGTGTGAGGTGTGATCTCCTTCAAAACCACTTGGTTGATCTTCATTTGATTCAGAATCGCTCCATCAGTCTCCAGACCCATCGCCATGTTTTATTGATGCTATGAATAAATAAAAAAAAAATTAATAATGAAACAAAAGTATGCTTTTTTTTTTAATGCATCGGTGCATCTGGGCCTTGCATGTGTGTGTGTGTGTGTGTGTGTGTGTGTGTGTGTGTGTGCGTGTGCTGGCAGGGTAATGAGCTCAGGGATATGCTGTGTGAACAAGGATAGAACGGTGACAGCATATTGAATGGAGATGAATGAGCACTATGAGGATGACTGGCAGAACTAACAACAGAGCAAAGCAAGACAGCCCTCTGATCCTCTCCACCTCACAGCTCAGACACTCGCTGCTCCCCGAAAGCCACACAAATCAATAATTCAGAGCAATCAGCTCTCAGACATTTTATATTGCTTTTAATTGCCTCATATTCTTGATTTTAAATGGACTGAAAAAAGCTGATTAAACAGATTCAAACCATGCCCTACTTGGCGTCTGACAGACTTAGTTGAGAGAACTTTACTTTGTTTAGGCAAGAATATATTAGATTTGACTTGATGATGAACCACTTTGATAGTGTGTTAGTGTCTTTTGAAGCACTTAGTTTTACATTTTCGCCTAACATTGTTCTTTTATGTCACTCATATTCTTTCTTTCATACTGTAAAGTATTGGTGTAGAAGTTTTTTGTCACAAAGCTGAGTTAAAAGCCAGATATTCTAAACTAAAAGAAGTCAAACATTTTGAGATAAAGTGTGCAAGGAAATTAAATATTTGCATCACATAGCTGTATGATAATACCAATGAAAAATATAACAGAAATTAAGTGGATTTTCAATCATCAGTCTAAAAGTATGAAATGAAGGGTATGTAATATAACAGCAGATCTTTTTTCTAAGATGATGAAAAGAATAAAAAATGTTCCCAATAGAAAAAAGTGTTTAACCTGGTTAATATAAAATGGATTAAATATTTGCTTTAAAGGCCCCCTATTGTATAAAGGTAGATGTCCATGTGTTGTTTGATTATAAAGCAGGTCTAGCTTCTATATTAATACTGTGAAAGTATCAAAGCCTCAGTCCACAGAGAAATGCACACAGCCTGTATTCAGAAACTGAGCCCCAAGCCCCGCCCACCTAGACCCACCATCCAACCTTCATTTGGTTTCTCTGAATGTTTACCTGAAATCTGCTACCTTTTTATTAGATTACTGAGAAAACAGTCAGCCAATCAGAAGAGAGGCTCAGAGCCTCCTCTCTTCTGATTGGCTCACTGACCTGTTGTTACCAGAGCTCCAGAGAGAAGCCTGAGAGAGGAGATGTAAAATTACACTGAACTGGTTTTTGGTTCTTAAAAATACAAATATATCTTCTTATGGGTCAAAACTTCAAACTAAAACACAGGAAGTGAAAAATATGGGACCTTTAACTTTTTAATATGAGTTGAAGTATCAAGTTCTTTTACATTATATGCTTCTCAGTGGTGTTTTCAGTCAATTTGTCTGTCTCCTTGTTACCTCGAAGGATATCTGAAGCAAAAACCCAGTATATGACTGGACTGCCTATGGTCAATGTGCGAAACTGATGACAGCTGCTGTTTTTCCTCAAAAAGTAACCAGTGGCTATTTACTTCATCTCTAGAATGGAACAGACTTTTATTTGAGGCATTGTAATGAAGCCTCGTTTTGAGTGGGTCCCGGCTCTTCCTGTTAATACAAACTCAACCCTTTCTGTAATCGTTTCAAATAAAAAGCCCTTTATTTCTTAACAGGACTTTTATTGCTGTGCTGCATTAAGCCTATTGTCTGCTGCAGTAAGCTGATGTTTCTGTTGTTTACATACTATTCAGATCTGCTATATTCTTTAGCTTAGCAGTTACCAGTGGGTCATGGCGCCTTTAGTATTTGCAGATGAGCACTGTTGAGAAAAAACACTTTATTGTAAAAGTTGTGGTGGTTTAAACGCAATTCCATACTGCAAATACTGTGCTAGCGTAAACAGACAACTTTACTGCAAAGAAGGCATTTTAAATCAGCTGGACTGTATGTAATGTTACAGTGTGTGAGAAACAGGAAGTATCGAGTATAAAGAAAAGGAAGTTGAGAACTGCTTCCAGGAGACCTTGTTGTATAATAAATGTGCTGCTATGTCTGTCCAGACTTCAGTCCCTGCTGGGACGCAGCCTGATGCCCCACGCAGCACTGCAAACAACTCCCACCAGCACACAGCTCCGCAGTGCAAAGTTCCCCTTTGATATCTGTCCAGGAATTTATTTTCTTTGCTGGGAAACGTGTTCTCTCAGGCGGACAGCCCCGCTGGTGCGCTATGCATCTTTTCACTTTGTTTATCCCACTGTGATGGCACCATATAAATCTTACTTATGTGTGTGACAGAGGATTTATACACAAGACACAAAATTCTCCTTCTTCACAATATCATTGAGACACACAAAAGGCTCCTTCTCTATACCCATCAAGGCAGAATCAAATCAATCAGTATTTTATCAGCAACACCAAATGTTGCTATGGCTGTTTTTCAAGCTGGAAGCACCGATAGCTTCTCTGGGGCTCATTTCATGGTTGGCGAGCCTTTGCAAACAACAGGCAGTATTCATGTTTGCAATCACTTAATTACTGCTTTTGTTGTCTGATCACTAAAGGCAGTAAAGTGGGGAAACCCAACAGCATAGCATGTAATCGGAGTTTAACAGCATGTGAACTACTACAACAAATCCCAGATGCCCCCTTTCAATTAAGACACCAGAGAACACAGATCACATGTCTACAAGTGGAAACACATCACGACCAGTGTGTTCTCGTCTCATCAATCACTCAGCTGTGACGGAGGGAGCAGGGAGCAGTGGTTGCTCTTTTTTTTAACTTCTTTGAATAAAGACAATAACCAACTTCTTCTTTCTGCACCTCAAAACTGCCTGCATGGGCCATGTAGCAAAAACGGCACAGCAGCATCAGTTTTTTCTCAGTTTTGTCACTGCTCGCGCATCAGCCCCAGACGGCTGTAGCTCGTGGTCGGTGGATGTATGCATGGACGGATGTGATGTATGCATGTGTGTTTGAATGGGTGAATGTGGTATGTGCTCTAAAGCGCTTTCAGTGGTCAATAAGACAAGAAAAGTGCTATATATAAGTGCATTGAGATACAATCAGTGTTCGCAAGATGAAACAAGACTAAGTCTAAATCTAGTACAAGTCTGGACCTCCTCTGGTCAAATCCTTATTTTATAACCGAGACGTCGTCTGACAAAATCACCAAAGCCATAAATGAAAGACAAAGACTCAGCTGTGATTTCAGCTGGATTTACTTACTTACTTTACTTACATAGTGTGAGAGAGCGATAAAGGATGACATGCAGAAAAGGGCCACAAGCCGGGCTCGTACCTGGACCACCAGGTGAGCAACCGGGACCCGAGTCAGACTATCTTTGTTATTCAGTCTCTCTCATAGAGCACAGCCTCCGTCTGGATCCACAATAGTTTAGTCTTTATTTACTTCAACTCCAGAGTGTTACAGACTTTTATTAGAGGCAGGTCTTTATGACTCTGACTCCCTCTGTTTGATATGTAGAGTTGGTCATAGTCATTAGTACTAAGCATCGTTAGTGATGACTTCTCTCTCTTCCTCCCTCTCTCCTGCTCTCTCTGCTCGGTGTGTCTTATGTTTGGTTATTCCTCTGCCTCCTTTAGTAATAATGATACATGTAATGAAGGTAGTTTATTCGCTGTAATGGAGGCGAGGCTCAGTGTAATGGAAGTGCTTCTCCTCTTCCCTGCAGTTCCTGAGCAGCAGGGAAACCAAAGCAGCTCGGTAGACTGCAGCTCGGCACTCGTCTGACCAGTGGGGGAAATATCAGTCAGTCAGTCAGTCAGCGACATTCCAGATTATAGGACTGGCCCTGCTGTTGCAGTTCTGCCAAAAACAGAGTCCCTGGAGTCACATCAGTAAAACATGACTGATTGTGGTTTTAAATGAAGCTGCTTAAAACTGGAACAATATCTCTCCCCTTTTGAGTGACTCTACTCATATTTCAAGTTGCAACTGAGGAAACACACACACAGGTGCCGAGTGTGTCGTGATCAGTTTTGTTGCACAATCTTAAGGCCTCTTAAGATTTTAACTCAATCTGATTATTGATTATCTGTCTGCCTTTCTACCAAACTACACACTCTTTGCAGTGGACGAGAACTCCTCTCACCGACACTGAACAAATGCAGAAACATGCCGCACTGTAAACCAGTTCATTTATTGCAGATGTGTGATATATTGACTCATAACAAGCCGTTATATACAGCCCGCTCTAAACGATGCACAGCATTCATCAGTCGATTCTGCTGCGATATACCATACCCACATATAGAATATGTTTTGAGGCAGGGGTGCGTTGCAGATCATGAATCTTCTCTTTGATGTGAGTGATACAGTTCTGTCCCTCACTTCATCTTACACGCCTGCCTCCATGTTAATTGATGTGAGATCTTTACCGCTCACTGCTCTCGGGGTTTCCCTTGTTTGGGAAGAAGTAGCAGGGGGTCGATTTAATGATGCTGATTTATGTGTGTGCAGGGCAGTTTGTGTGTCTGTAGGGTGTAGGGTTTAGGGTGTCGGTACAATGCAGAAGGACGAGCCAGGACATAATAGTTCATTCTATCATCTTTTTGGTCCCCTGAGGCTCAGCTTGCCCTGTGTGTCCCTGCAGAGCCCCCATACCTGTGGGGCCAATTCTCCAACCTGGAGTTAAACTCACTTTGCCTTTAATGAGCTCACATTACAGAAATCTACTTGACTTTCCAATGGGCTTGACCTATAAAGTCCCTTTATGCGTTCGCGTGTTATAATCCAATATTCTTCTGTCCAGTCCAACTTATCTTTGTTACAGCTTTGCTTTTTCTCTCTCCGTCTCAGTCTCACTTTCAGCTCAAAGCTGTAATTTGATTCGCTGCCAAACCAAGAGCGAGAACAAGAAGTGCAGCGACTGGAGAGCGATAAAAATCAAATAGGAAGTAATTAGTGTAGGTATCAAGAATGTTAAATTTCTTTCAGTATTGCCTATATTCCATGAGGGTGCGATCATTTATACGCATAAACACATTAATGGTACTTTAACTCTGATGAATTAGTACAATTACCTCAAATAAATGAGACCATTGTTGAGCCAATCTGCAGCCTTGTGCCTCTGGTGTTTCCCACTGCTTCCTGCCCTAAAGAGGATCTTTATTCATTACCCCATTGGCTTTTCTGAAGATGATAAATGTTTTAAAGGTGACTTCCGCGGCCAAACACTCCTGCCAACATTCGAAAGACACTCTGAAAGGTCCTGTACAGCCCGCAGAGGTGCACGATTAGATCTCTGCTATGAGGTCACCGCAGCCCGTCCCTATGAAGAGAAACTTAATACCAGGATTAAAAGTCAGTGTTTCACTCACCTCTGACCATCACTAATGGGTTCTGTACACTTTTGCACTTGTAACTGACAGCGATGTCACCTTGTGCTAACACACGCTGGTGTTCACTTCTGCAACTTCTTCAGTTGCAATACCGTGATGAAGTTAGTGGTGCTCTTTAAAAGTAAAATGTACTTGTCCAGGTCAGTGCGCCAGCACACTGGCACTTCCTCAAACGCTTCCTGTGTAACTTCTGCCTCTAGGCGTCTCTCAGTCAAAACAACAACAACAGACGGCGTTGGATAACTTCATTAGAATAGCGTGGGATCACCTGGCAGCTCACCTGGTAAAAGACTCACCACAAGAGCTTAGTCCTGTCTGCAGCGGCACGGGTTCCAGTCCGACCCATGGCCCCATGGCATGTTGTCCCCTCTCTCTCTCTTTCTCTCCCTGACTTTCCTGTCTCTCTCTCTCTGTAGCGATGTATTGTGTGTTCTGAAATTTCCATCTTCTTCTTTGTTTTTTGTTTTTTTTATTTATTTTGAACAGGAAAATGTATAACTATTATTTCTGTCCAGCAACTCAGTTTAATTCAATTCAATACAACCGTATTTATATCTGTGAGGACTGTTGTATGCTGCTGCTGGGGGCTGAGATAAACAGCTTCACACAGTAGATGGCAAGAAAAGAAAAACACGGTTAATGACAAAACTAAAAACATTCAAAGGCTGTAAAGCAGGAAAAACATCTTTATGTGGAAGAACTAAAAATCAAGTAAAAAGATACTCAACCCCCAAAAAATTGCAAAAAAAACACATTTAAAAAGATTAACAGGATTATTATTAAAAATTATTAAGGGCTTATGGCATTTGCAAAAACAGCCTCCACTCATGAAACGTCTAAAAAAAAACAGAAAAGCCCAGATTTTAAATGTGCCATTTGGTGTGAATTAATTAATTTAGTGTCGCTTGACTGAGGGAATTAAAAAGTGAGTGTCTTCAAATGAAGACTATTTGGCCACTGGCAGCACACAACACAGAGGAAAAGCTGAACAAGACACTGACACCGGCACCCCACTGTGAACTGACATTGAATTAGCTAATTACTAAACAGCAGCAGGTGGATTAGATGGTGTTGCAGCACTTGTTGTTGTTGAGGATCCTGTGAACAGCTTTTAATGTGTCGGTGGTGGACGGGCTTTGGAAAACACTGACAAATCTTTAAGGTATCAGATATCTCATCCGTCTCATCCTTTACACAGTTTCCTGATGGAGTTTAGGAAGAAAGCTTTAGACAGGATACATTCCTCTTCACTCCTCTTTGGATCGTCTGCACTGGTCTGAAGCAAAGCTAGTGTCGATCCGCCCTTTCACATATGTTTTGGTTCTGTCCAAAACGAAATAGTTTCAGGCAAGCCAATATTTAGAACCTGCTCAGATGTTTCGGGGGGTACCTGCAGAACCTTCTGCTATAATTGCAGTGTTTGGAGTAACTCCACAAGATGCACATCTTAGTCGACAGGCAGAAAGTATGATAGCTTTTACATCTCTTTCAGCTGGACGATTTATACTGCTTAAATAGAAGGATACATTTCCTCCAGCTTTTTGATTAAAGACCTTATAGACCATTTGACATTGGAGAAAATAACTGCACTACGAGAGGGTGTCCTCAGAAATCCCATCCTATATGGCAACCTTTTTTTTAACTTATGCAGGAAGACTGATCCCATATTATATATTGCTATTTATTTATCTATTTGCAGCTCATTTTTATTCATCTCTGTTTTCATGTCTCCACGCCGACGACAGCCAGAGCCGAAGGCATATTGTTTTTGTGTTGTCCGTCAGTCCTTTACTTCAACTTCAAATTTGGCACAAACATTCACTTGGACTCGAGGATGAGTTTAAATTTTGGTGGTCACAGGTCAAATTCATGGTGCCCTCCCTAAACACAGTTATGGCCTTATGAACACAATATCTCGAGAACACAGTGTTTTGGCCGAGACAGACAACTGGGAGGCGGTAATTCTAGTTTTTCTATTTATTGTATTGTTAAATTAAATTCTTTCCTCTTTGCTTGTGTTTCTTTCGTCTGTGTGCTCTTTTTTCCACACATGGTACAGTAGCACTATAACAGAGATTCTGTATGACTTTAAATACCAATAAAAACAAAAACCCTGAATAAGAGGTCTCATCTTTGGATGGTGGAACAAAACAGGAGAGTCATTAAAAAAAAAAAAAAAACTGAGCAGGTATGAATGGGTTTCAAAACATATAGTGACATCAGTTGTACCTTCATTGATCAATCTAGCAGCACAGATTGCAAAGCATCTGTTTCAGTGTTTCAATTTGCTCAAATGAATGCAGCCTGTCTGGGTTGCTCTTTCCTTATGTCTATTTTTATTTCATTGTGATTTTTTTATGTACCCATTCATTGTCAGTCGTGGTCAGTCATCTTTATATGTCTAAATACAGATCTCTCCTCCTTTCTCTGCTCTTTGAGGTCACCCGGGGGTCATTTGTGAGCAGTGACAGCGGCGAAGTGTAAAGGAAGGAAGTGAAATAGAACGACTGAGAGAGAAAGAGGGGCAGAAACTTAGTCGAGGCTAATGAGGCTTCATTAACTGTAGCTAATTGGTGCTTTAACCTCTGGCTGCTGCTGTCATAATGCTTCTCTTTGCCAGCAGGGAGACTCATGGGAATCAGGGCAGAGTAGACGTTTCTGTCCTCTGACGTTCATTTTCACCTTCCCTTCTTTTTCTGACACGTGAAAAAAAAAACAGAACTTATCTTCCGCTGATTTGACAGGCGCCAGTCAAAACCGACTTCATTTCACCAAGCCAATGTCAAGACTTGGTAAAGGTGAAGGGAGGTGAGCTGGAGAAAGAGGCAGTCGTAAAGAAAGAGAAGCAGGTGAAAGAGGGCAGAGCGAGAGAGGAGGGATGGAGGCGAGAGGAGTGTGTTAGGTGAAGATGAGCGAGGTTTGAGTTTGCATTATAATGACAGCGAGGCTTTTTTTTTTTTTTTTTCCTCCCAGGGGAGGGAAACACTTAATCAAATGCAACTGAAGATCCTAGCTTCAAATTGATTTCTGGTCTCTTTTGCAGGCTGGCGGGCCAATCAGCACAGCTGAATGGTTTGATAGATGGTTTGGGAGACCAATAAATTAACTGCCAAGCCACAGAAATATCAGGATTGAAAAGCTTTTTACTACGTGCCACACAGTATCTTCCTATACTCTGGGAGAGCCCGGCTTCACTCAGCACTGTCAGGGGTTGGATGTGTTCGTAAACATTAGATATCTCCTATGTGAACTGACTTTATCACTGCTCTCTACTTGTGCTGCTGAGACACGCTCAGTGTTAAATAAATGTTTTTATCATTGCTGCACACTTGTTTCTAAAGGATTTCACTCGAGGCCACTGTTCAGCTAATGCAGTTACATAGACTCACTTCAATAACACGAGAGTTTATTAGCATGTGGCTAAACCTACAAACTGAATGTGCATCCCTGCTCCTGTTCATCCGTCCCATGTTTGTCCACTTCTTTATGGAGGACCGGGGATGTCACGGGAGAAGTAATATAGAATTTCCTTAATTTCATGCATTAATAGGCAGTAAAGTATGAATTGTAAAAAGAATTTATAAATGAACGATTAATCCATCAGTTAATACTTCAGATTTAAAAATGGATTAAGAAAAAAAAACCTCTCATTAACTAAACAATTTGATTAATTAATGAATAAAGAATAAATGATAGAATTTGAAAAACTATTTGAAAAGACATTTTAAAAATGAGAAAACATTCCTGGATCCCCCGTTCAGTTTCCATTTCCCATCTGCTTTTCCTTTTCCTATGAGCTAATCGATCAGCTTAATCATTTAGCTTCTCCATTTAGCCATTCTGTGACACTCTGGGCCTTCAGTGCTGGTAAAACCAGACAGGTTATGACTGGTTAGCTCTCCAACCGAGCACAGAGCTCGTTCCATCCTATGGCCAATTGGGATTGATTAGCCTGGTTTTCCCAGCGCTGAAGGCCCACAGAAAGGCTAAAAGGAGAGGCTACATGATTAAGCTAATCGATTAGCTAACAGGAAAAAAATCATATACACTCTTTTCACAATTCCTCACAATTCCTATTTTTAATATCCATTAAGATATGAAATGAAGCAAATGCTTTATTACATGTCACATCCCTGGTCCTCCATAGTTCACTCCCTGTGTAACCAAATGAATCAACTGCTTTAAATGGCTATGAGCAGATGTTTGCTGCTGGTATGAGCTCAGCACTCCACTAACTAAACACAAGTGCAGTTCTGCTGCTCGCTCTGCCATTCATTTGAAAATACATTTTGTCGAGCGACCACATTTGCTTAATTTAATTCACCGTATTTAGACCGTAATGATGTCTGATGTCTGCACTGTTGTAAACATCATTGGCAAACAATGCATGATTACAAAGCTTTGCTTTCCTATTATGAATATGTAAATGTTATGAATGTGCCTATGCGTTTGTGTGTGTGTGGGGGAGTGTGTGTGTGTGTGTGTGTGGGTGTGTGTGAGCATAAATGAGTTTCTAATACTTAATGTTGGTAATGACTGTGGAAGACAAATGAGAGAAGAGTCTACTGTCATTGTAATGGTACTACAGTTTATATAAAGTAGCACATTATATAAGTGTCAAGTTGAAAGATAGTGTTGTGTACTCACCATAAACAAACAAGACTAGTCATGCTTGTAGTGTTGTCTTCAGCTCTCTGTAGAATAAACATCTTGCAGTTGATTTTAATATGCCCGAGACTCTACAGCTGCAGTACACTTTTGTAACATATGCTGTGTACTAATGTACGGTGGCCCAGAGAGCTCAAAGCGCTGCAACCGAAGAAAACACTTCCGTTGTGTTGTGAGTATTTGCATCTCATGTGTTGTCAAGTTGATGAAGATGTTTTCTGATGTTGTTTGTTTTGTCTGTTTGCATGTGTTTTGAGCTCTCAGGGCCACCGTAGAAGACACTATGTTCTGTTATTGTCTTGTTTTTGCAGTTTATATGAAATGAATGGACTTTACCATTTTACGCATGCATTTTAGTTAGGTACACTGCTCTCGATACAGTTGCCGTGTTTATTATTGTAACCATGCCGACCGAGGTCTGGTACGCCTGCCGCCGTAGGAGCGCTATTTCAGGAGACACTGCTATGGGTGGTATCAGAGGGTTGAAAAAAACGCCCTGTGTGGTTGTTCAGGTCGGAGGAGCTGTCGGACTCATTTGTTACTCAAGCTTCCACTGAGGAGACGAGAAGTCGTGACAGATGAAAACATCACAGCTGTGTGGACCAATGAGGAGACTCTAACGTTCTTCTAGTGTCGGGAGTTTTTCTAGTCAATTAGGAGTTCATTTCATTTTGGCCAATAACAGTGTATAGATTTTACCATCTCGAAACACTGTGGTTGTTTGGTTTGAACCTTGATCAAGGATTTTCATCCTAAAGTCCTGCAGTCTCACACACCTGAGAACCATCGCCATAAAACTAACAAAAAAGGTGTGTGTGTGTGTGTGTGTGTGTGTGTGTGTGTGTGTGTGTGTGTCTGTGTGTGTGCGCTTGTGCAATTAAGGGAGGAGAAATTCATTATGCAGAGTGACACAAAGAGAAAGTATGGTTAGATGCAGAGATACATAATCATAGAAGACTGCTGCAGTAAAGAGAGATGGGGGTGGGGGGCTGTTTGCCCTTTATGCATCTTAACATGAACCATAAATTACCCACACAGCAGTAACTCTCCTCTTAATTAATATTCTTTGTTGAATCACAATACTGCGAGTCAGTGTCTGTCCCGGCTCGATAGAAGCCGACTCTGACTCTTAATGTGCGTTTTACAGCTTGTGTGTGTGTTTCCTCTGGTGGAAAAGGTCACTGCTTCCCAATTAAACCCAATCTCCAGACACACAGCCTCCCGCCTCCAGGCATGTAGCAGCTTCCAAACCAAAACATAACCCCTCGCTCTGAGCAGTGGGGAACTGTGTCATCACCGCCGCTCCTCTTTCATGGGAATTTGTGTAGGTTCTTAATAATCTAACGAGCTCGTGCGGCGAAAACAATAAGGAGAGAGGATGAGAAAAGATGGCAGCGCTGTGAATGACGGTGTTCAGGTCCTTTGTACTTGAATTTACAGCTGCACTCATCAATATTTTTCATATTAACATTGGATGAAATGATGTGTGTGTAATGTGTAGAGTTATCGGCTGACTCCACAGTTTTTAACCTTTTTTATAACCCATTGATTTGCTTTTCTCGCCCAGAAACCTCCTTTCATTTATCATTAGAACCCACAGTGTAGAAGGCACCTGTTACTGCAGCTTTAATTCCAACAAAATCTACTTCAAATATCAACAGTACTCATAGTGCAGATCTGTAACAATGCATCATTTCTGTCGTATTAAAACTCATCATACTCTAGTCTATTAACTATACGAGCTGTTAACCCTTAAATGCCCACACGGACTCTCAGTGTCGGCTTCATTTCTCAGTCCCGGATGTCGACGCTTGCTGCTAACTCAGCTCATCAGGGACAGCATTTCACCCAACTAACCTTGTGAGCGTGTCAGCAAGAATGAAAGATTTTGCAAAGACATATACAGATGAATTTCACCCTGCCATCATCCCTGCTGTGACCAGGCCTATAGGTTTGGAAGCAGCAATGCCTCTCACCCTTCACTTTAACATCTAAAATCCACCTCATTCCACTCCCAACACCCCCCCCCAACATGAGGTGGAAGGTAATGACACAGTAGACACTTCTAAATAATTGATTGTTGCCTCCGGATGGGTTCAACACGCTTTAGTCAGATTCACACACGAGCCATCGTCCCGAAAAACTCCGTGTGACCCTCCCCTTGCTTCAGACCTCTCATCTCCCCTCTGCTCCTGCCTTCTGAGCCTGTGGAGACAGAGACAGTACAAGGTCACTGTGCTGCCTTAAAAAAGCAGGTAATGAAACAGTAACTATGTCTAAATTAGAGTTGAAATCTTAAGTGTGCGATTAAGTCAAGAGGAGAGAAGTGAGGAACGATTCGAGGCCAAATACCTGTGAGCCTAAAGTTGTCCCTTTGACCCCCCTGCTGTGAAAATGTGGTAGCATAAATAAACTATGTAACACTCTCTTTTTAAAGCGCTTTCCATGTCCTCTTGAGCGCAGCACTGAGCCATTACCCTCTATAGAGGAGCAGTTAAGTGCCATTCAATAGAATTTTGTGCCTCCGTGTCGCAGCTCCAGCTGTAAATGTTCATAACAGTGGGTTAAGTAGAGGTCAGGAATCAGCCGTCCGTCTACAAATGCCTGGTTGGAGACATGTTTCTGTTTGGAACATGGAGGATTATTTTGTAAACTGGGGTAACTTGTCTTTGTGCGTACGTTGAAACCAGACTGAACTGGAAGATAATTTACAGTGTCTCGCATCTTCTCATGTCGCGGTCGTTCCCACATGGAAAAGGAAAGAGGAATTTAAGGGACGTTTGTTTCGTGAAATGAGAAGTCCTTTCCTCTCAGGCATCATCTTGAACAACATCTTGCTCTGTGTAGTTTCCGTCAGGTGCTGCGAAGTGAGCGGAGGAGTGGAGCTCCTAGCCAGGGCCGCAACACGCGCACCTGCTTCTTTACTGCTAAATTACAAACACTCGACTGATGACTATAACAGCCACCACAGACGCATGAGTTAAATTGTTCGTTCCGATTATTTGTACAGGTGTGACCATGGATGTGTTCGAAGTGGGGTGGGGGGGGGGGGGGGGGGAGCACACTGATTTACAGTGTCACATGCTACTGAATAGAAATGCTAAAAGACAGAAAGCTGAGCAGAAGGGGCGACGGCGGGTCCCCTCTGGAGGTCGGGCTGGAGGTCGGCGATGAGGCTGGATGTCCGGAAAAAGCAGCTGGCACCAGAAGATTTAGCTGCAGGTCGGGACGGGGCGCAGGGCGGGAGGCAGAAAGCTGGAGGTGCGCGGCTGTGTGTCAGCGGGGACTGGGCATCAGGAGCTGACTTGATGTTAGCTGATTCAGGAACAGCCCCCCCCTCCTGGAACCGAGCAACTCAGAAACAAAGAGGACGGAGGAACAGACTCAGGAACAGGCTTGACAGTGGCCGGGACCTCGACGCAGAAACAGACAGAAAAAAATGATAATAACTGTTATCCGCCTCTACGCCCCATCTCACATTTTATCAAGTGAAATGAAAGGAATAAATGTGTCTGCCCTCTTTGGTTTTTAGATGTTGAAAGTCTGTATGGTTTATTAACAAGTACAAACCAGAGACCTGCTGGTGCAGTTTATTGTGTGAAGCTTCTCTGCATGCAGATCCTTGCTTCTGTTGGACAGAACAGACTAGTAGCAGCTCGTGTTCAACATGCAGGCAGTGAGGCAGAGCTACTTGAAAAGCGAGCAGTGCACTCCTAGTGTGCACATACTGTATGTGTATGAAAGGGAAAGAAATATGACCCGTGCACACACACAGCTCCCTCTGCAGATGTGAATCTGACAGACCAAGTTTGTATTCAGACACGCAGCGGCTGGCAAGGATAAGCACACTCACACAGCTGGGGGACAGAGCGAGCTTTTGTCAGTGTCTGAGGTGTGTGTAAATGTGTGTGTGTGTGTGTGTGTGTGAGAGAGAGAGAGAGAGAGAGAGAGAGAAATGGAGGGAAGATGGAAAGAGGAGACTGGAAGTATTTCCTAGCAGTGCTGACGTCTGCGGGCTGTGGTCAGGCGTCTGTCTGGGGATCAGGCTGCATCACATATTTACTGGGATTACCACAGAGCTCTGCGTCTGCAAACAGCAGCCTGGAATGAATGACACTGATATGTTTGAAGCAGTTCAAAGGTGACTGAATATTGGGGTGGGAGCTGATGTAGCTGTGCACACAACCACAACATCTACTATGGAAGCCAAGGTGCATTTGGGTGCATTTGTCACTCCCCATCCAGGACTCATAAAATTGTGTAAATCATTCTTTGTTTAGAGAAAGCTGTTTCATTACATTTCATCTTAGCTCAGCAGATAACTGCATATTTTAGGGAAATCTTTAAAATGTGGACACAAGTATTAAACTTGGCACAAATCCTCCTTGGGTATTACTCTTGATAAAACGCATTAGCCACTCAAAGATTCAAGATGGCCACCATTTCTGGTTAGGAAATGTTATTTTCATAATAAATGGTTTACAAATACACTGTGTTCTTTGCAGAATTTTTCATACATTAAATATTAGAAATTGCACAAATAAAGCTCTGAGGAAATTTAAGAGTCTGAAATTTGCCATCCTCTCAGTCCTAATCCTTGAGTCTAAAACACACTATTAAATTCCAAAATCACTGAAATCTGTTTCATAGGTAAAATTCTGTGGTAAAATATGTGTTTCCTATGTCAGAAATGGCGACCATTTTGAAATGTTTTAATTTGGTTTGTGGCTAATTGGATTTTATCAAATGAATGGCCTCAGAGGGAGAAACAAACCAATTCTGGTGCTTGAATCCACATTTGAAAGATTATTGCAGTCGTCTGCAGCTCCGTCTGGCTTTTTGTTTCTGTTGTAACATTTCTTCTCAATAAAGGTGAAATAAAGGTTTAGTCCTCATTTCATAATCCAATGCTAAACACATTGACCTGTGGTTCCCAAAGTGACTGACTGACTGATTAGTTGTTTGCGTAAATTAGCTGGCAGCTCCTCCCCAGTTAGCCTCCATCACTGGGACTGATTGACAGGTGGACACTCTGAAGGTAATTGGGTTTGACAGTTATGCTCAGAGATGATTGGCAGAGGTGTTGCTATTGGTGACAAGCTCTTATCAAATTGCGCTTGTTGATAAGAAATGATGAATTTATCATACAACTCGCGGTCATTTGACTTTAAACTGACTACAGAGCAGTTTGTATCTTCTTTTTATTTACCATATTCCTGACAGTTTCAGTTTCTGTAGATTTTCTTTGGTTATTTCACTGTTGATACTGTGTGTGGAGAAAGAACCATGTCATGGGCAATTAGTCTCCCAGAGGATTATTTTTTCTTCTTTATCAACAGGAATTTTCTTTCCTTAGAGCTGAAGTTGCTGCTGAGAAATATGACTTACTCAGAAAACATTTAAAGCTGAAATATTATTATTACTATTGTTAATGGATTTTTTTTTTTTTTTTGGCCGCTTGGGTTTATATCTGGGATTTTAGCCACTAAATGCTCCATTGGTGCTGGGCAGGCAGTGTACACTGGGTTTCTGTCCCATAAAGGATCTGATGCTTGTTTTGCATTCATCATATAATTCCCTGCCCTCCTGTGGTGGCAGCAGGGTATTGTCTCTGGAAGCTAGCTTGACCTCCAGCCGTTGTATCTATCGCTGCTGTCGTTTCCGAGGGCGTGACCGTGTCCCGTTGAGAGAGGTTGTGGTTGAAACGTCATTTCTGCTTAGGAAGGTTCCAGACGGAGTGAAATGACCTGAAGTATCTGAGCATCAGCCACGGTAAGAGCCGGTCAACTTCTCTACATGAAGTAAAAAGTATAATAAAAGTATTTGTGTGCTCCACCCCTCATTCGGCTCTACGAGAACAGCCTCAGTGTCCTAATCAACACTCCTTTATAGATAAGCCCTGGTGTCCTTCCAGTGAAACGGGTCAAAGCGACACTGAGCTATAAACAGGCCGCACATATACACCTCACTGCTCTATCCTTGCTTTCATTCAGCGGACGCCCTCTCTCTCTCTCTCTCTCATGCAGTACCTGACGCATCAGCGTTTGTTGCTTGATTACAGTCATCATGACACCCTCCGCTTCACTCTGCACAGGCTGACTCACGCAGTGAAACACTCTTTTCGTGGTGTTTTATTAGCGGCCAAGAAAATGCGATCTCATCACCAACTGCCGAAGCTTTCATGTCGCTCTGCATCTCATTTGTTCTCAAATATTCTCCCGGCACGGTGATATCAGATTTGATATTTGTAAGGGCAACGTGTTTATGAAGATATCCTGTAAGTTGTCTGAAACGAGCCAGGCTCGGAGATGAGCGAAGGAATAAAGCTTTTGAAGCTCTTACTTGCGAATGTCATGAGTGGGACTATATAGCACAATATTGTGATGGCTCCCACCTCCCTTTGTCCCCCGTCTTATCCGTTTATTCATTCATCTTTTGAAAGAGCGAACTGCTGAGTGTAATGTGATTGTGCACGCAGCTCTACTCCCGTGATTTTCCCTTTCAAATAAAGGCCGGAGACGCTGTATCAGTTTGTCTCATTGTCGTGTCACCAGAGGAGCCACATAAGCCTGTAGTTGATGGCAAGCTTTGCCTTTGTTCGTTGTTTTTAAACCTGCAAAGCACCTTGTTTCGCTGTGGGTGCCAGACGGCAGGGCTGGGGAGAAAAATGAATAGCAGAGTCCTGGCAGGCAATAATAGTATTTGTTTGATCAATTTCACATTTCTCTCCCCCTGGGCTTACTGCTGTTGTTGTTTGTCACTATCTTCCAGCAATAAGAGAGATACATTTCCCCTCAATGCAACCTGCGCTAACACGGAGCAGACTTTTTTTTTATTGTCATTGAGAAAACAGTGGTATCTATTTACTGTGGTGACAGCTGAGCTCCGTTTGAACTGCACCTGCTGCCTGATGTCAGAGGGGGACGAACCGATACTGATTATTAGTAATCAAGGAGACTGATAATCGATATTTGAAACCAATATACCAACGCAAAATTACTGCTACATTAAATGTAGGTGATCCAGATGCACCTAGTAATCAGCTGTATGCAGAGGTTGCAGAGAGCCTGCCTGGGATTTATTGGTTGCTCTTGGTGCGGTTCTCACCTGACAACGGTGAGTCTGCGCTGCAATGTTAACGGTACTCCAAAGATGCTCTTTAATTCAATACATTTATCATATATTATTATTTATTTATTTTTAATAACCCCATTTGAATCCACTTACTTTATACTTTGATCTAAGTCATTTTCCTTCTGCTTGAGTAAAACGTCTTTTCAGTAACATGCTGACGCGCCGTGGTCAGCACAGCGTCTCACTTCCAGTTGCCAACCTGTTTTCTTCATCACAGCGGCTAATCAGCTGCTACGCTAGTTCTGCTGGAGCGCTCGGAGCTCTCTCCTTCGTTTAGCAACTTTCTCGCTAATTCCACACTATTCAGATCTGCTAGCTCCTTTAGCTTAGCAGTTCTCTCTCTCTCTCTCTCTCTCTCTCTCTCTCTCTCTCTCTCTCTCTCGTGTGTCTTGGACCAACAGATGAACTTGTTCATCAGAGTGTGGTGTTGCTGTAACCTCAGTGTGGAGGATTGTGATGTTTATTCCAGCCTCAGTGATGTCTGCTGTCTTACCTTGGACTCACAGCTCCGCTCGTTAACCGCAGCTGCTCTGGTCTGTGTCCATCTGTGTACATAGCAGCCTTCAGCGTGATAGGCTGTTACTCATGCTGTGGGCGGGACACTGCTCCAGACCACAGGGTGGTGACTACAGGCAGGGGGGATGTGGCTGCATCAGAGCAAATGGTTCGTTTTTGAATTAATTTATTCCATCGGCAGTTGGTTAAAAAAAATATTGATTCTGATAATCGTAAAAATGCGGAATAATGGAATCCGATAATCAGTCATTCCCTCTGTATGATGGTAAGATCGACCTGTTACAGGCCCCCAGCTCCTGTTGCCTCCAAATCCTCACCATGTAACTCAAGGCAATTGGTTCTCCAGCCCAGTGTTCCTAAGAATTACAGCCATACTGGACGTCATGATTTATATCCAACGCCAGCGCTCAGTGCCAAAGCAAGAAGGTAGCTTGCCCCATATGTAGCCAGAGGGGGAAAACAGCCGAGGAGGTCAGGCTGATGGATGGGAATGTAGCATGTACAGCTCTGATGCTGGAGACCGAGGTTCACATTCAGTCGCTTCAATTTCAACAAGTATTTTAGTTGACTAACCTTGACCATAGTTCATTTGTCATTCCCGCGATCACTCTCTTTGTTACGTGCAGATATTTAAAAAAAGCCAGTTTTAAAATCTTTGGCACTGGATTTAAAGAAAAGCAAAACCTTGCTCATCTCATGGGGATGAGTACCAGAATAATCACTGCTGCCAGGTTCTCTGTGTCAGTGAGTTTAAGGTAATGTCAGTAAGTACAACTTTATTTTTGGAATATCCACCAAACAAATCCCATGAAGAGACAATACCTAACAATCCTACCAGCCAGTGTGTGTCCAGAGTCTGATATATATTATTCCTCTGTACCATAGAGCTCCACTGTTGACCAAGAACTATTAAAAACACATGAGTGAGCCACATGTTCTTTCACTACCATGAACACACACTGCAGTTTGTTCAGACGCAATCCTACACACACTGTCCTGCTGCCAGAAACACCAACTAACGACATGTGTTTTCATTTGCAGCTGAGAAAAGGCCCAGAGAAACGTAAAGAGTGTTTCCTCTTGTTTGAGTCATATTTGCTAAAAAAAAAAAAACTACAACACCCAGCTGTGTTAGTACAACAGAGTATTAAGGCCACATTGAGGAAAAAAAAGAAATCTGAAGAATATTACAAGAATATTACAAGAATAAAGTCGTTATATTAGGAGAATTAAAAATTTAAAAATTCAAGAGATAAAAACATAATGTTTAGGAATGTTACATCAACCAACCAAACAGGTGAAAGGACAGTCAGTGCAGCCTGAGCTGCTTCTGGCAGCTGCTGCTTTTCTGTCTAACAATAGAACAGACACAGATTCTTCACTATCTTTTCAATATCCTGATGCAGATGATGATGATGATGATGATGATGATGCTGATCATGCTGATGCTGCTGCTGCTGATGATGATGATGATGATGATGATGATGGTGCTGATGAGCCAAAAGATGAACTTTCTCCTGAAACCTGTGCTAAAGTAGAACTTCACAGGATGCTCCACGTTCCTCATTTTAAAGCTTCTGATATTTCCCCTCTAAAACGACACACAACCTAATATTATGACTTTATTCTCGAAAATTCCTGATTTTTTTTTTCTCAATGTGCCTCTAATACTCTGTCGTAATTAGAAAATGACTGAGCCTTTTTTTTTTTTTTTTTTTTTTTTAGAAATGAAAGAATGTGTTTGTGAACTGTGTTACATCTTCAAGAGGAGTCTGTGGGCTCGGGCGAATGTGCAGGAATCTGCTAGAAAAGAAGTCAGTGTGTACCACGGGTTGTCCAACATCACTTGAAGTCAGAAGTGTCTGTAGTTGTTCTGGTGGTGGGAAAAGCCAGTCATCACGGAGGAGGGGAGGGGTGGGGGAGACGTGATGGGAATAACATATGGGAATGACAGCACACATTCAGGAGGAGGACATTGTCACACTCTGAAATGGTTGTGTAACGAATGAATAAAGACAAAAGACAGCTGAGGAAAAACCGTGCTCACTTTATCACCTGGGGCTTTAGGGGCCCTTGGGGTCCTTTGGGGTTCTGGGCCCCTGAGCAGTCCCCTCCTTTGTCTGGTCTCTTATCCAGATGAAAGTCAGACAGAGAGTTAGACAATTATGGGTAAAAACAAAAGAAATGATTTTTTTATTTTGCAAATGAAAATTCTCCATTCCCACAACGGACGGTCTGACTGCTAAACTCAAAGCCCAAATGTAATTGCACAATCACAAGTTCTGCCTTGATGGATGGTCTCAACTGTCAGCGAGACCGGATGCAGCAATGATAGTGATTAGATACAATGAGAGAGAGAAGCAAACTACCGTGTGCTGAATTATTAGCCATCGTGCTAGCTGAGGTGCCCATTAATCTGACAGAGTCAGCTCAGCTCTATGTGAGACAAGGCCATGGCTCGTTAAATCAACATGTCTTCATTAGCCGGGGTTTCATAAGGCTCCCTGGAAGCATTAGAGCTGTGATTCATTCAGCTTCAGACTTTGTCCTGGTTCAGAGACGGATGATCTTCTGTGTTTGTCTTTTGATGTTTTTGAGAAACTTTTGAGGAATTTTTTTTCTGGATTTGTTTTTTATCAAAATTTTAGAGTATAACCCTGGCAGAGATGAAACTAAATCATCACAACTTCTCTGATGCTGGACAGAGTCAGATACTTAAAAAGGCCTTTGGGGTTGAATCTGCTGTGATGGCTTCAAGTCGCTGAGTCAGGCCCACTTTGCCAAATCAAAGAGTCTCCGTCATGCTGTAGCTTTTGTTTCAGCTTCTTCTGATTAAGGCTGCGTCTGCACTTTAAATATTTATCTGGTGGATAAAACCACTCATCCTCTGTACAGCTGAGAAACTGCTAAGTTGTCATCACAGGGGAGGGGCTCCTCGCAGAGATCTAAGCTGCAATATGACTGGGTCCAGATAAAAGAAACACCTAACCTAAGATTTAGCCTTTGGATATCTGATTTTAAAATATTTTCCTGGTGCATCAGCATGTTGTTTTAATCTCCAGTCAAATATTTTTAGGAAGACTTGAGTCAGATGTCAGCAGGAAAGATCAATCTTTCATCAGAGCTTTTACAACTAAGAACTAAAAGAGAGTGAGAAGCATGTTTCTATCCAACTGGTCTGTTTCTATCATGGCTGTTTAGTTAAGTTCAGTTTAGTTTAGTTTAGTTTGTGTCATCAACAACATATAGTCTGTCACTGAGTAGTTCTGACAATAGTGTCATTGTCATGGGTCTTCTCCTGGTGATAATCATATTCAGGATATGATATCTAATATGACTGATGGACTGTCTTTGAATCAACATCCCAGCCAATCTCTGTACAGAGACAGTATGTGATTCAGTATTTACTCTAATTGTATATTGTATATGTAGCATACAGTGCATACACAGCCTGCAGCAGAAAAATACGTTTGACGCTGGATGGAAGTAAAACCTGCATCACAGGTAATAATATGATACTTTGCCTGGTGTGGATGTGATTTAGACTCTTCAACCTCAGTATTTCTGTAACAACAAAAGATTGTATCCAGCAGCAGCACTTTAGCGCTTCATGTTCAATATTTAAATGAGATTGCTGATTTTGAAAGTCAGAGTAGCTCTGCTCACATTACTTTCCGACACAGTCAGTATAACTGAATGTTCCGCAGCTTGTTTCCCTTGTGGCTCAGTGGTTCACTCCATTCCACATGTGTGCAATCAGTGTTTCAACGTTTTGGCAAACATCTGTTTTTGAAGCCGATACTTTGGCCATATTAACCAGAAATGAGTGGACTGGCCTCAGAGTTGTGCCTGTATGTTGGTACATCTTCACTGTCACTTTCTTTTCAAGGTGTGGGTCATTACAGCTTTTATGAGCCAAGTCAAGTCAATCTTATTTATATAGTGCCGAATCATAACAGAAGTTTTATCTTAGGGTGCTTTTCATGTAGGGCAGGTCTAGACTGGACTCTTTAAAATGTTATTTAGAGACACAAAACATTCACCTAACAGCAAGCACTTAGTGAGGAAAAAGTAGAAACCTCCTCGTGGTGGGTGACCGTCTGTTTTTACCAGTAGGTTTGACAGAAAGAGAGAGAGAAGGTGAGAGAAAGAGAACATACCATAATGCAGCTTACAAATAAAGATATAATAATTATAACAATAATAATAATAAGAAGAAGAAGAACAAGAAGAAGAACAAGAAGAAAACAATAAAAGGACAAGTACTAGGACTAATAATGAGACTAATAACAATAAAACTAATAATAGTAATAATAAGAAGAATATGACTAATAATAATGATAAAGTCACAAACAATGAGAGCAATAATAATGTCACAGTAGGTGTTGAGCAGGATCATAGGGGCAGCAGGTGGCTTGCAATCACAGATCCAGACTCTACGGCTGCGGAGGCAGAAAGTACCTGCACAGAGCGACAGGAGGAAATGTGTTGAATAAACTGCATTTATTACAAGTACCATTGTGGCTAAAGGAGGCAGAGGACATTATATGTTCTGTTTAACTAAGTACTAAGTGACCTGACTTGACATCTGTGCACACACATGCACAGTATTCCAGTTATTAGCCTCATTCAGGATTCGATCACATCAAGTCGTAAAGCAGTCGGCAGTGCCAGTTAATGATATGACCCTCTGCAGAGGCTGCCTGCAGTCTCCCCTCATCATCAGGTGTTTAGTGCATTATGAGCAGTGGGTTTATTTAAGCTGGCCCTCCAGCTGGTGACATCATAAATTCATCATAAAAAAGTATATAAACAAATAGTGAAGTGTGCATATACAGTTCCTATCTCGTACTCAGGCACCGTGCTAGATAACCTCACACTCGCCACCAAATTGGCTGAATTAATTTTAGGGAGGCTGGTGGCTGGCTGGGGATTCATCTGATTGGTGTGAATGCTTGGCTCATGTATCCAGACTGCATCTGACAAGTCAAATGTTGGCATGCTGTGTATGAATGCAGGTGTCTGGAGGCTTATGTTGAAGCTGCAGCAGTGAAACACTGGAGGTTCTCTCATCAGGCGTAGCTATATAATGTTATATTTATCTTGTCTCATCAGCAGGGTACAGCTTATCCGGTTCTTTATTGATACTCGTATTGGATCTTATTATTCTTTTTGAAAGGATGAAATTAAAAACGGGTTTAGAGGCAAACAAAATGTGACATCGGTCACGATCAGTCATCTCCGTCCTCCTCCCTCTGCTGATGATGTCGCCTGCAGGTAATTCTGCTAGAGAGAAAAGGGGCGGCAGCTGTCAGTTTACAAAAATTTCATCATTTATTTCATTTCAGATAAATCAGAAATAAAAATAGAATACAAGTATACAAACATGACAATAGCAATGGATGAAAATGGGACATCCCAATAAGCTTTCAAAGCTTGTGAGTCAAGACACTGCATGTACAAAATACAACTTCAGCCACAAAATACCGAAATCCTAATACTTAATACCTAAAAGCCTAAAACCCTAAAAAGAATAACTAAATGGTCCAAAACATCTGTCCCATAAGTCCGTATATCAATGTAATAGGCAGATCAGCAGTAAATGGTAGATAAAAAATACCAGCAAAAATAATAATAAAAAATATAAGCTCAGTAGAGTAACTAGTTCTGAAGAAGCCTTTCAGGGCACACAAGTTTAAACATATTTTAATAGCAACTGCTGCTGTAATTCATTTGTGGCAAATGAAGTTGCAGTCTTCATACAGGAAGCTTTCCTATTAGCTTGTTCATAACAATTCACTATTAGCCTAGTGTTAGCGTGCCGTGGTTGTTATCTTATCTATTTTTTTACTCACCAAAGTTTTGACTACACTTCCAGAGTGACGCCCATAGCTCCAGTAAAACGTTCACTTCTCACTGGTCTCCACTGCCGCCTCTGTGCTCTACTCTGTGTGTGTGTGTCAGAGAGGAGAGGCTATACCAAAATGCGGTAGAGAAAACTAAGCATAGTTTTTCATTCATTGGTGTGAATGCATGGCACATGTAATTGAAAATATTTTTTTCTAATTCACCTTCATTGCGTCCTTCAGGAACACCACATGATGCACACTCGCCCTTTAAAGAATTTTTCCGTACACACACACAATGAAAAGGAGGAACTGTAAAATGAATGAAAACACATTTTTCTTAGCATCTCAAATCCCCCAAAATGCCTTTTTCTTATTACCAGAAGCTGTATCAAAATCATGGACGTGTGAGGAAGAGTCCACAGAGACCTTTTTGGCATGTTCACCTTCTTCCTGTCTTCCTCAATCACATCGCCCCTTTTGAAGATTTAACAATCCTCCACACATACATACTTTCACGTATGTTTTCAGAATGCCGACAACACACCAGCAGAAACACCCTCCAATGCTTGAGCGTACCACATATGAGGGCAATTTATTGGCCCTCCTGCCTGGCAGGCCAGAGATTAATGAGCTGTTTGTTGGTTACACGGGTTCTCCACGCTTGTGTACTCCCCGACCACATGTTTCCAAGCTGTGTTATTGGGTTTTCTCGCTCTAGTATAAAGATAGAAAGCATTTTGCCGGAGTGTTCAGGTGAGATATTGTACCTTCACCTTCTCAATTTTCTTCTACTTCATCTTGAGGAGAATGTGGTCATGCAGTTGGTCGCTTTCATCTTCTGGATGGTTACGCCTTTTAGCGTTGGCACTCACAAGGGTGACAACGAGGTCTGAAAAGTCCTGGTCAGGTTGACAGGGGCCCAAAAAATGTTTTTTTGAGAAAAACAAAGAGAGAGAAAGTCCAAGCTTGATGATTCTGATTTCTGACTGACTTATAACATTTTTGAGATCTGCCCAGAAATAAAATACGATCAGTTTGTGACATTTTGATTCAATTATTTGATGCAAACAATATTTTTCAGATGGCATTTTGAGCTGGTAGATAATACATAGGTTCAGAAGGAAATATATTTTCTGTCTCTCTCCACCTCAGAAAACAGCTCTACCGTGTGACATACAGAACATATCAAAAGAGGGCAAGTGTTCGACTTTTTCTTTTTTGGCTTTTGAGGGCAAGTGGTGGCTGTGTTCTGTTAAATATTTCAGGACCTACAAGGCTGCTTGAGAGAGGTTATGTGAAGAGGGAAAATGGAGTGATAGTGGGAATGATGGAAGTGGTGGAGGGAGATGGAGGAAGGCGACTGCAACAGATGGTGAACTTCAGCTGAACTTTGTCAGGGCCGAAGACGACTCATCCCTTTCACCACCTGCAACAACCAAGTCACGAGTCATGATTCCATAGAAATATTGCTTATTCCAACACTTGGAGAAAACGTTTTGTGTTTAATCTTGAAGGTCATTGGACATCATTATCTTCAACAACTGGTATTGCAGGGTTCCATTTACAAGATCCAACAAAAGAAAACAAAATCGACCATTAGCCTATGCTAGCATTGACATGAGATGCTCCCTGGCAGTGCTGGCAGTAAGCCAACTAGCGAGGGCGACATTTTACCAAAGAAATTCATAACATCGCTAATCCCTAATGACAACAGACATGACAATTTGTAGCCATCAAGTTACTTACACTTCGAGGAGAAGAAAAGTCAGTTCTGAGTCAAGTTAGAGCCCTCTAGCCACACAGAGGGGCTCTTCATCACAATCAGTATTGGCTCTATGGTCGGATTGGGAAAGAAATTGGACTTCTCTGCTGGGACCAGCCCGCACAAATAACACTGACACTGATGGAGCAGTTTCAGTCCTACTATTACCATTACTGTAGTAGTTCTAAGTGGCAAACTAGGTCTATATTAGCAGAACAGTTGTCATTATTGATTGACTGTTTGTCCCACCTTATTGTGTTGATGAATTTGACCAACTACTTATCAAATCTGTGATGGTCGGGGGTGGCAAAGATCGTTTCTTAGTGAAAGAGAGACCCCTCTCTAACAACAATTGCAAGTGGGCTAAGTTTTTGTTTTTTTGTTGTTTTTTTTTTTTACTTACAATCATGAAAGATGAATCTAAAATGCTATCACATCCCATTCCTACTGGCCTCTTTCCAAACTTTCCACCTTTGCTTCAAAGAGAAGAAAGGCATTTTTTGCTTAACCTTTCTTTTTTTTGTCAGGAAAACATAACTGTTGGTCATTTAAAGTGCTTCAACTAACTGCTGTGCTGATGAGGTCAGTCTCAGCAGTAAGGACCATTAAACTCGCCGGCCAGTACTACCAACAAAGACCTTACAGTAATTCATAATGCCATGAAGCTGCCCTCCAGAGCTTTGTCTCCAGTCATGCTAGGCTCATTAGCCTCCTGCTAATTTCAAATGTTTCTTAGCACATCAAGGAGTTGTGAGACATTCTAAAAGGCTTCTCTTGAATGACTCCACCTGCTGTTTCTTTGTGACAAAGTGTCACAGTGTTTGGTGCTTGAACTCAGAGTGGAGGGCAAATGCAAGGAGTGCACCCACAAAAGCAGAACCACTTAGAGCAAATCTTACTTTGGCTCTTTAAAGAAACTTTCTATGATGTGAGAAGACAGCAATTGAGGACTGGAGCTGAGAAAGGGATTTCTTCTTCTTGTGTGGGAAAACTGTTGCAAAGCACCACTCCACATTTGAAACAAATTGCACACTGGGTGCTTAAGGGAATAGCGATGACCACTTGCCTCGACAAGGATTTGATGTCTCTTTTGGAGTGTAGCAGACTGTTCAAGGACGATGAGGGTGATTCACCTTCCTGTTCTGCTCTGGTTGTGTTGCGGCGAGGACGGAGAGGTGTCGGATAAAGGACATAGCTAAGACAGAAAGGTGGGTGGCGGTGGTGGGGGGCTTTCCCCTTGACTGACCTGATCTGGCCTTGTTAAAGCAAGAACACGGGCTGAGGATCAAACTGGGCCTTTTGGAAGCTAGGCCAACCACTGTTCTCTGTGAATGCTGCAGGCCTCTCCTGCTGCTCCAAAAACAACACACAACTACATAGAACAAGGAAGTAAAGAAAAGTGAAAGAATGTGTGGGCATGTGTGTGTGGGGAAAGATGAATACAAGGATACAATGTGCAAGGTTGGTGTTTGTTTTGAGTTGAAAGAAAGTCAAAGTGAATAAAGATCTAAGTAGCAGAGGCACAACATACAAGGACAACACTGAAACTGGGAAATGGGAAATACAAAAATCAGTGCTCTATTACTCATTCTGTTGCCTCGCAGTGTTTATGTTGAGGAGGTTGACCATGCAAAACTCCTTGAGTCAAGTTAGTCAAAGTCGAATGAAAGCAAAACATTCTCACTGACCTCCAGTAAACCCGCGACATCACTATAATGAAACTCGACAAGCAACAAAAACATCTTTTGCTGTAAACAGTCCACACGTCTGTTCCTTGTCTCTTAGTGGGTGTTAAAAGAATTTAAGCTAATAATCATTTTTTAAGTCGATTTAAAGTTTCCTCGCCAGACATGTTTTCAACAAACTGTGACCAAAATCGGCAACTAGAAGACGTATCAGAACGGTTAGCGCAGTTAGCATCTTTTATTTGTTTATGTTGTTTGTTAGCTTGTAACTGTCAGTGGCTGACAAAGTGTTAGCGGTTGTGCTGATGCTAACTCTCTCTCTCTGTACGGACAAGGTTTCAGGTTTATTTAGCCCCACCCCCTGTCCCCACAAGTTGACAAGATTGGTTCCTGAGGTTTGTGATGTATGTAACCCTGGCTGTCTGAATCTGTTTTTATGAGACTGTCATTGGTTCACTGCAGTTCAAGGTGGAAACAGTCAGTCATGGTGTTGATGATTATTTCCCTCATCATATGTTTGTATTCTATAAAAACATCATATGGATGTTAACAAGGTTAAACACTTGATTTTCATCAGAGGGAGTCTTTAAGAGTTATTTCTATAAGCTGACATACAACTAACTGTACAGAATGTAACTGGATAGCTTACTAGCGATGTAGGAAGGTGACATCCACATTCTTAATCCAATTTACTAAACCCTAATTGCTAGTTAGTTTTCCAGCCAGTGGAAACAGTCAATGAGTGTAACACCAGGCCTTTTTGAATGGTATATATGGTTCAGAGGTCTGAAACCAGGCAGGAGCAGTCAGACCATCTGACAGGTTGTAAATAAGCTGACAGTTTTACCTAATGATCAAGAGCATTAGGCAGAAAACTAGCTCAAAGTACAAAGTAGAACCATGGAGTTGGTAATTGTTGTTTACATTGACAATTTGGGTAATCACTTTACTATGCGCTGTTGTTTTCTCCTCCAGTGAGGTTCAACCAATACTGGGCTTTATGAAAACCTCTCTGATCTTCTGACCGCTCATGTTTCTCACCCTGTCTGTCGTGTTTAGACAGTGATGCTCAATTGTAATGTTATGGATCAGATTAATGGCCAAAACTTGTAAGAAAAGTCGAACAGCATTTCTAACCCCAGTGTAATATCTCCTGCACACGCTTTCAGTGTTGTAGGGTAACATGAAATCCAACATGGGGTCGTTAACCTCACCCTGCCTTGGTGGTCTTAATGGCAGGGTGCAGAATTAAAAAGGCAGGAGACCAGTTGAGGGTGAATGAACTGTGGGACTGACGGATGGAAGGAGGGATGGAAGGAAGGAAGGAAGGGATGAAGGATTACCAGCTAAGCGTTCAATCATCTGCTGGGTGTGTAATTGGTGGGGAGGAAAAAGCACGGCCCTTTCCCTGCTTCAAGTCAGTCTAGATCCACTCACTTTCCACTGCTGTACACTCTCATCACCCTGTTCTCTGGGGGTTTATAGCTTTCTCAGTGGGAGCCAGAAACACGGACAATGAACTGCACTGAAATAACAGACCCACGTTTCAATGTACCTGTACGGACTGTGGGAAAATGTTGCCTGCGTATGTTTGTTTTAGCCCACAGATGATACAGGTACGCATGATGAAATCTAAGATTGTGTCTGAAAAGTTTTCATCCACAAAAAAATGACACTGACTTGATTTTCAAGTATTTCTTTCCTCAAGAACAAACATTCCCTCATGAGTTGCAGTGCCTGACATTCTGCCCCTGGAATACACCCGAAAGCTCGTTTCTGACAGGCTTTTAACATGAGTACATTTCTTTTCTGACACAGTTTGATTGCCACTATAGTGCTACAGAAATTCTTGTCACATACCATAGTGAGTCTAAAACACAGTGCATATCCCTGTCCCTGCCACTGAGCACCATTAGCAGCATTTAGCAGAGAGCATACTCGAAGCACATAGAACATGTAGAATGACATGAGAAATGGAGCAATAGAGATCCGTTTGGGAGGCTCTTAATCCATTCACCAATTCCAACAACGTTAGTGGTTAAAAGGTAAAAAAAAAAAAAAAAAAATCAATCTATGACACAGAATTGACTGAGGAATGAGGCAGAATAACCACTTGTAACTAGATGGTATGCAAAAAATAAATACATGTGGATGAATGATAAAAAGATTTGAATAGTTATATAGTTGGAGCAGTCTTCCGAAGTAAACAGGGTTTATGAGGAGGTTACAGGGACTGGGTAAGGGTTGGGGTTTCGGTTTAAATTCACCCTTTATTATGATATTTTATTCTCCAACCCTGTATCCTAGAAATAACGTATACAACTAACCAAAAGCAGACAAGGAAATAGGTCAATAAACTAAAATGGGGCAGCCATTCAGACCAAAAGCCTCAAGAAGATTTCACAGGAGTCCACGGATCACGATCATAATAGGAGTGCTTCCTATAAATTGGGTGCCACAGCTTGAATAGCACAGTCACCTCGGGTTGTATAGAGGACTGCAAGTAAGAAAATGGATGTGGACTCTGTTTGGAAGTTTGGAAGTGCAGAGGGGATGAGGTCGATGTCAGGTGTGCTTTCTTCTTATTTCTAGTTAAAAACTGAGCTGTATTTCGGAGATGGTTCAAACGGGTAAAAAAATTTTCATTTAAACCAGATGAAGGAAAAGCATGAGTAATCATCTCCATCTCAACCTTGGTCACCACAGACCTCAGTCCTCCTCAACTGGAAAAAACATGAGCGCAGAAGCTGGCTGACATGATAACAAAAGACAGGGACTGGTCACTTACATTTCAAAGGTTATAATGACCACAAATAGAGATTACGTTGCTTCTTGAACATGATCCAGCCAACGATTACATTTGTCATCACCATGTATTTGGTAAAGCAATTTAGTAGCCTTAGATAAGGTGAGGGGCTCAGACATCTGGAGGGAGCTCGGAGTAGAGTCGCTGCCCCTTCATGTTGAAAGGAGCCAGCTTAGGTGGTTTTCGGGCATCAGATTAGGATGCCTCCTGGGTGCCTTCCTTTTGGAGGTTTACCCGGCACGTCCAACTGGGAGAAAACCCCGGGGTAGACCCAGAACTCACTGGAGGGATTACATATCCCATTTGGAACACTTTGAGATCCTCCAGGAGGAGCTGGAAAACGTTGCTGGGGAGAGGGATGTCTGGAATTCCCCTCTAAGCCTAACGCCACCGTGACACGACTCCAGATAAGCGGAAGAAAATGACTGGAAGGATTTAGTACTATATGAACATCATTTCTATTACACAGCGTCTCCTCATGCACAGTGGATCACTAATACTCAACCATACTTCATGTCAGACCACTGAAATATGACTAGTCCACTCTCATTCTAAAGCTTTGTTTGTCTGTTGTATGCGCTGGTATTATGAAGACATTAGAGAGCCCTTTCTCTACATGGAGCTTTTTGCTGACATTACAGGCAGAACGCCTTCAAAAAGTAAAATAATCATATACACACACATTTATTCCACTGAAGCAAACACTGCATTATTTGATGTCCTGTGGTGAGCATTAGTATTCTCTCAAACACACACCAAGCAGGATGCATAACTTGACAAATCCCCGTGCTTACCCTCCCTGTGGAGGAGGGGGGAGGGTGTTGGTGGAGGGGGGTAGGGGTTCTAAATAAACATTACAACAATCTCCATGGGGATTAGCCTAATGTGCAGCGGTGTAGCACCAGTGATATGTCGCTTTAATTGTCCCCTAAATTAAACACGCAGCGGTTTATCTTCAAATCTCATAAATCTCATAATCCTTCCTCACTCTCTGTTGCATTTTATCAATCAATGATGAAAAGCCCCCCTTAGATAAATCTTCCTCCTTATGAATTTTCCAAAAAAAAAAAAAAAAGCGCCCTTCTCCCCCTCGAAACCGACGCTCCAACTTGAGCTACTATTGTAAGACAAAGTGTAGCCGATCACTAGTTTGCAAACACGCCATTTTTCATTAGTGGTGGTAATTTATTAGTCAATTAGGAATGATGAAAGCACACAGGTCTGGAGTCGGTGATTACTACCTCTGTGCAATTATGAAATCCATCATTCTTACTGCGAAGGTGAGGGGACATGTTTCCTAACATAAGCAATAGAGAAGATGACGGAGGCTCACGGAGGGCAATCAAAACGACAACTATAGCCATTAATTCCTGTCCTCTTACCTTCTAGATGTTATAAATATTCAGTCTACATCACCTCAAAGGCTTTTCCCTGCTATCATAGCAATGTGGCAAGACACAGGACTGGGGAAATAAATGACTCAAGTTCAGTATCCATCTGTGGCTGCACAACTTCAACAAATCAGAAGACATCTTCAGAGTTTGGGGATTGTATCTTTTATTCTAATGAGGTTTGGTGCTACGTTCACTGTGACAGTGAAAACAAGTTTTGATTTCACAATCTTTTTCTACAGCTTTCAGCTGGATCTCAATCCTCAGGTCAGTTCTGATGCAGAGCTGACACCTGAGCCATTTCTAAGACAACCCAGAGGGGATGCACAATGAGATCAGCATCAACCCTGATACTGACCTTATTGATGGGGTATCAGCATATTGTCACTAATCCAACTTAAATGCAGGTTGTAGTTGGATCAGCATTTGGTTCCAGGTCAACACTAATTGATAAGACAGAAAAGGTCAGATTAGTGCATTCAGACTCCATCTGCTGATGAAGACTGATGAAGTCCAACATCAGGGACAACCATTCGCTCTCGTGCAAGTTCGGTGGTTGCATCCTCCGAAGTCTGCACTTCTTGACTGAATATGTCAGCTAGAGTCAGGATGGCCTTGTCATCATTTTGTTTTCTAGTAACTTCACCGTGTAAAAGCAAACTGTTGTGGCACTGTGATCCCAAATCACAAAACAAAACTCTGTCCATACCTTCAACAAACCATGACACTGCCATCAGCAGCTGAAAACATAAAACAAAACCAGAATTACCACCTTATGGTTGTATCCCTCCGCCAACCAGTCACCTCGCAGGAAACACTCTCCCATTCCTGAGTTACAGCATTGAATAATGGCCAGAGGTGTTCAGAGGAGTGAAGTTGACCATTGACCATTTGGATATAAAATGTCATCACTTAATTTTATCCTAATAGACATTTGAGTTAAATTGTGTCATAATTAGTGAATAAATGTGTGAGTTGTGGCCAAAAACGTGTTTTGTGAGGTCCAAGTGTGACGGAAGTGACGATATTCCCCCTTGGTGTTCCCGATATATTGCGTTCACAAGAATGTGAGATCACCACAACCTTGAACTTTGACTTTTGACCGACAAAATATAATCGGTTCATCATTGAGCCCACATGGACATTTGTGTCAAATTTGAAGAAGTTCCTTTATGGCGTTACTGAGATATTGCATTCACAAAGCCGAAACCGTGTTTTGGGAGGTGACCACAGCCTTCACCTTTGACCACCAAAATCTAATCAGTTCATCCTTGAGTCCTAGTGAATGTTTGCACCAAATTTGAAGAAGTTCCATCAAAGCGTTACTGAGATATTGCGTACCTGAGGAATGTTGAAGTAGGTCAGGGACAGGGCAGGTAAAAAGGCAGAGAGAACAGAGCCAAAGTCATCAGTCGAAGTTCAACCTGTGTGTGAAATCACACCATAAGATGAAGTCATCCAAATGTTAGCCTTCCATTGAGTTTAACACAGCACCTGTCACTACCACTCATAGAAATGAACAGTAGTTAGTAGGCGGACACACAGATGCTGAAGTGCCTCGCCTGAGCGCAATGAGCCTTGCATCTCAAGTCGCCTGTCTCGGTCATTAGCTATTACTCCCATTTGTGAAAGGTCGATGAAGCAGCAATCTCAGTCCATCACGCCTGCTGCATTATACCACATGTCCTTCACAGGCAGCCATAGCTGATTGGGCACATGATTTCACTGTGTGTTTAGACTAATAGCTGAACCGATGAGAGTGCAGAGGCCCGAGACACGAGCGAGGAATTCCTCTTAATTTTTGTGATTTTTCATATTCACACAGCTTATGGTTTGAGGCAGCCAGAAGCCATAGAGGAGAATCACTGCTCTTCATCACTGTAAGTGCCTCAACTCATGGGATGAGATGAGATGCAAAGTGAATGAATGACTGAGATGTATGTCTCTCTATGAATCACTCTCTTTCTCCCTGCAGTGAAGCTATTTCGCTTTAGATTCCTCTGTTTTTTGGTGACAGCTTCTTTGTCACAGAGGGCTGATATGACAAGGCAGGATTGAGGGGATAAATTCCTAAAGAGGTGAGTGTCAAACAAAGAGAAGTGGGAGAGGGAGATTTGCTGACAGGGGGGATATTTTTCAATAAAAGAGGAAGGGGGTGGATTGTCTGGCATCTTTTTATCTGGGCTGAATGAGAATTATCACTGTGTGCTCAGACAAGCATAAAAACACCTACCCACAATGCTTCATCCACATGCAAAATGAAGAGGAAATGCCCTGACTCCTCTAGAAAAACAAATCTCTACATGGATACTAGGCAAACTGGAAATTTGATTTTTTTTTTAGGAAAAGACTTCACTTTTGAGGTGGGGTGAATTTGAATCAAGAATAGTAAAGTATATGTATATAAGATTTTTAAGATTATGTGTCATAATATATGGCAACCGCCAGGGCTGAAAAACCTGCAGTTGCTCTAATGACCACTAAGGTCTGGCTCCAACAGTGTGTCAGTCCCCATTGACTCCTATGTTAGAATGTCCAACTTTACAGCAGAAATAAACATGTTTGCAGCCTGGTACAAAAACACAGCTGCTTCTCCAAACTTGAGATTGCACAGATCCAAACCTACTACAGGTAGATTCTATGTAGAAGCACCTCACACAACCCCTCGTCAAATAACCCAAATTATCACTGTCAGTTACTGCTGTAGACATTTAGTTTACATATGTACATCTCCCATTTTACATACAGTATATTTATCATGTTTGAGATGTTTCGGAAATGTTCCTTTCTATACTCTTGGTGCTAGTCTTTTAGCACAGCCTTAGGAGATGCCACATTGCATTTTACAACAAAAGTGGTTTGTGTATGTGGCTGTTGGAGCCCAACCCTAGAGATTGTGGTGGATGGTCGGGCATACGAAGTGTCTCTTTGATGTCTCAACTATTGACAGGCAATGACAAATGAACTGTGCCGTCATTTAAGTAGAAGGACTTGTTATACATTCCAGAATTTGTTCAATTTCCTGTCTTCTCCATGTTGATAGTTATATTAGCCCTTCATGTGTAAAAAAAACTGTCTCCCTGCTCAGGCCTTGTTTGCACTCTGTTGAAGACTTCCTTCCTCACAGCGCTGCCGTTTAGCCCCTGATCGACGTTTGTTTTTTTAATCCAATCCCAACCACTCCTTGTGGCTATGACCCGTAATCAATAGCCAACAAATTTTGTACTAGCATTGACAATGAACCAGTGAATTAGAATGATTAAAATAAAGGAGGAAGAAGGAAAAGAGAGGAGCATAATGTGGGGTTGCAACAAGGGTTGCTGTGGAATGGCTGACACATGATTCAGCTGAGAAGTAGATGTCCTTTAATTATAGAAACCCTAGAGTGCATTTTTAAAATCCCATTTCTACTCTCACCTGTTTCATGTTGAAATTGAATGTTTTTTTTTTGTTGTTTTTTTTTTAGTTTTTGAAAATAACAATGACAAACAAGGGTGTACAGCTGCAGCTGATTTTACATTAATCATTAATTCAATAGTCTTTTATACTCTCCAGGCCATGTCACTTTGCTCAATACAACATCAGAAAAATCAGAAAATCCTTACCTGACTCAGAACTCTACCCAGCTCTTGGTCCAGACCATGGTTGTTATTAGAGAGATATTTAATAGCACAAGTACAGCTGAAACAGATTAAAAATTTGAGCTGAAGATGAACATGATCACCACAGTAATTCCAATTCGGTCTTTGGGGAGCATGGATGTCTGTACCTAATTTCATGGCAATCCATTCTGTAGTTGTTGAAATATTTCAATCTGGATCAAAGTGGGTGGACTGGCTGACCAAAACATATTACCATACCAACGGCCCTGTTGCTCGTGTGGTTTATAGAAGTAATACCTTAAAAGAGAAGAAAGCTTCACCAACTGACACATGGTGGCCAGTGTACTAGTCTTAAGGAGTGAAACAGTTGTATAATGTCTTCTGCAGGGATGTCAAACAACACCATGCTTATATAATGTCACACACGTTGGCCACACGTTGCATTGAGGCAGCGCCAGTGTGTGGGCTTACATCAAAAGCAAAAGTTTCAGTTGTTATGAGCTTCATGTAGAGCTGGTGTTTATCACTGTTCAAAATGAAGAAAAATGTTTAATATACTGTGTATCAGCTATCCATTGCTGCTGGATCGTCAGTAATTAATACTACCTTTAACTGTACCTTTAAGAAGCTTCTGATATTTAGTTTTGGCAAAACTAATTTTTATCATTATCTTTCTCTTGAATTCTGTTCTGTTCCCATTTTCAGGATTGCAAGGAGTTGTATTGGAGGTAACACTTTTTTTTCCATCCCTCACCATCCAGAGAATAAGATTAGAGGGTTTATATATTTTAGAGGCAGATGTGAAGTAAATTACATGGTTTGTGTGATGATATGCTAATTCAAATTATCCTCAACCTGCCTGCTGCGAGGAATACAATCATATTCGACACGCATGTGAGTGAATCACAGGTTCACAAACACACACCAACCACACACACACACACACACACACCTTCCCAGCTGCACTCATACACGCAGAAACATGAATATTGAATGCACAAGCAAGATTAAACAACACCTGATTCTGTAGTATTCTCAGAATCGTCGCTGCACCTGTGATGTTCTGTCACAACAGAAATCAGAACGACAAACAGAAACATCACACTTCTTCACATTTCACCAACTTTTTGCTCTTTTGTAAACAACAGTGCAGAAACAACGTCATTTCAAATTTTAACCTGGTTTAAGTGAACCTTCACAGCTGGGTGAAGTGGATCATGTGAACTCTGTGCTGTGTGAATCCCAAGCATCAACCTCCGAGGCTGAAAACATTATGCCAACACTTGGTACATAAAACAGTTTTGGTCTCTAGAGCTAATTTCCTCCTTCATGACAACTGTTTATATAACTCACCTGCTTACATTTTATTAAGGCTTAAAGTTATGTAGAAGTGAGTGGGTGATAGCTGGGTGAGCGTATGCTTGCAACAAACTGGTATGCACCAAAGTCTTGGCTCCACACATGCCCCGCCTCTTTGTCTTTGTGGAGTCAGACACTGCCATGATGGCGACGGTGAGCAGCTCACTCTGAGCTTCAGAACCGCTCTTCAGAAACCTGTGGGTGACGTCACTGAGGCTACGTCCATCTTTATATACAGTCTATTGTGAATCTACATCCTTTTGAATTCCCTAGCAAATCTATTTAGGCTTATTTTTCAATATTTGTGAGTAAGTAATTAATAACTAAAACTAATTTCAGTTGAGGTGTACAGTATTATCAGCTTTTGCTGCCTAAGAAGTCAGGAGCGCAACAGTTTTGGTAGTTTTGAAGGGCAGCCTCAGTAGCCATTTGTACGTTGCATAACAATCTGTTGCTAGAACCTGAAAATAGAATGAGAAGTGGAAGATGAAAGCTCTATGTAGGTATCTGACTGAGATTATTGGTAAGTTTTCTCTGTCTCTGAATGTGGTTACTTGTCAGGAGCAGGTGGTGGTTAGGGTTTGGTTGTTTCCAAGAGCTAGCTTGACTAGCAGCTGTTGTATCTATAGTTTCTGTCATTTTCATGGTTGTGAACGTGTCCCAATGACAAAGGCTAGGGCTTGTCAAGTGGAGGTTTGCTCATGCACATTGAAAATAATCGTGATCTCTGATGTGGCCCAAGTGAGCTTGTCAAGCTGTCCTTGACTCAGCTTCTTCTGTTCTGAGATCAGCTATGATATTGCAGCACTATACGTATGCGCAGACATGTATGGAAATTAAACTTGCACAATTAGCAAGCAATCTAATTACACTGTGATTTATCATCTATGTGCAAGATCTGCTGTAAGTTTGAGAAGTTTGAGACAGAATATTGTTACACAGGGAGTGCAGCTCCTTTCAGAAATAGCTCAGTACATATGTGCGTAGCTGTCGAGAGAGAGAGAGAGAGAAAGAGAGAGAGAGAGAGGTGTAGTAATTCTGCTACCTTCTATATTCTGCCAACCTATTGTCTCTGAGAGTTGTTGTTGTTCGGCTCTGCTGACCTCTCTGTATAAGCCACACACGCCACTGCTGCAGAGGCTAATAGCTAACCTTTAGTTCATCTTGTCACCACAACTTTTCTTATGAAAATGTGAGTAGTTTCTTTTCTCTGCCTCTACCTCTTTTTTCATCTTTATTTATTCATCTCTAAGCGCTTGTGTGATCCACTCCCTCTGCAGTAGCAGAGCACTGTGACAGAGCTGTCACCTGCTGCTGCACTCACTGCTCCTGATAAAAGAGTGACGACTGAATGGTTGTAAAGTAAATATGAATCTTAACATCCAGTCTGGATTTATAATGGTTGTTGTCAGGTGTGTGTGTGTGTGTGTGTGTGTGTGTGTGTGTGTGTGTGTGTGTGTGTGTGTGTGTGTGTGTGTGTGTGTGTGTGTGTGTGTGTGTGCGCGCGCGCGCGCATGTGTGCGTGATGCCTGTAGGGAAAGGTTGTGTTGATGATAAATTACTTAATCATGGCAAACATGTTCAAGGGCACAGGTGCCTTCAGGTAAGTGCTTTTAACATTGTAAATGTGAGAGTTTAATTGATTGACATTTTTATTTTATTATACATAGTTTTACAACAAAACTATTTATTTTATTTTATTTCTGTCATTAACTCAAACTGCCAGCACCTTTTATCCTTTATTTTATTTGATTTAATTGACTGATCCTGATTACCATAAGTATGTTAGTTCACAGATGCCAATATTGAAATCCAATTCAGTCCCCTTTGTTGTCTGTTTGTGTGTGTGATGTATGACAAAATCAAAGCAGAACTCATCTTTTTTGTCACTGCACACATCACACACAGTTGTGATATCACATTTTAAAGCTAGATATGGCTAAACTATTAGCAAAAAGCAGCCTATATATATATGCAACAGACAGGACAAAGTTGGCATTCATGTCCATCTGATAAATGTCTGACATTTTGGTCCCAACCAACTCCTGACTGAAATATTTGGCTTCTTAGCTGCTAACTGCTCCACTACCTTCCCCAGCTAGTCTCTAACTTTTTGTGTTTGCTATTTGGTGCATGACAAGTAGCATTCAGTGGGTTAATTAGAGCTGAGGCAGCTGAGAGCTGCAACTGAAAACTAATTTGATGGGAGCAGTGACACTGAACCAAAACAGTGAAGTTGCAGGCCATAAAACCAAACCAATGACCTAAAATATGCTGTTGTGCTCTGAAGAACTGAGGGAAACTGCAATGTTCATACCTTTTTCATTACACTTGTGCCATAGTTTATATAAATACATTGATTAGTATAGCTTTGAAATCCTGTCTCAAGAATCCTGTCTTCATTTTCATATTATGCATACGTAGTGACAAGATTCAAATTTAAACCCAATATTCAAATGTAGTATATGTACATACTGTATGTTGAATTTCTGTATATGAAACATATTTACATATAAAATAAAAGCGCATATGTAAAAATTATATATGAAACCTATTACAAATTGGAACAGTTTCATATATTGACTTATATGTCTAGCCCATACAAATATGCAAGTTTATGTATGCCTACTCTATAATGTAGACTTATGTTACATCAATATATATCCATCTCAAAGCCTGTCAATATATGTTGATATTATACAGTAAATTTGATTAATGACTTTTTTTTAAAACTCTATTATAATATCGGCAGCCCTGGACATACATATTCTGAGAAGCCTTTGAGGTGCTGACTTCACCATCTTTGTTTACTCATAAAACTAATCTGTTCCTTTATTCATGAAGACTTTTTCAGCGTAAACAAAAGTGCTCTCGTCTTCATCTCTGTCAGAACCTCAGTGCTTGTACTGGCTATCCCTCTGAGCACTCATTTAAGTACCCCCCCCCACACACACACACACACACACACACACCCACCCCCAACCCCTTCCCCGCATGCCTTTGGATTTTTCAACAGCTGGAGATGCGTTCCTCCCCATCTCACTCACAGCGTGTACATTATTCAAAAGCAGCAGCCCCCAAATATAACCCGAGGGGATTCACCTCACAGATGCCCTCAGCACCCCCTGAAGCCCCTCACCGGCCCACCCCCATCCTGGCTATTTTGAGCTCATTTTAAATCTTTAATAGCCTGATGATCATTTTTCCCAACACAAGGGTAATGGGGTTGAGGGGGAGGGTGACTGGGGTTCAAAATACTGGGAGAGAGGGGCTGTCATTAGAGAAATCCTGGCAATCATAGCAGGGAGGAGCCTGCTGCCATCTTGACGCACATGTTGGGAAATCTCAGTGGGATGCCTGCTGTGATCACTATCATTTCCTCTGTGTGTGTGTGTGTGGGTGTGTGTGTGTGTGTGTGTGTACTGTATGAACATTCATGTGCTGTTTTTACTCAGTGCTGGCAGGCAATGGTTAGTCAGTGTGTGTGTTTATGCAAATGCACTTTTGTCCTCTGAGTTTTTAAGTATCTGACAAGGTCTTTACTTGTCTATCAGCGCCCAGGAATGGGAGGGAGTGTTTGTTTGAGCCCAGACGGACGCCTCTACACCCACCTCCTACTGTTTTCTGTTTATTTATAACCCAGCAACATCAGTAACTGTAGGTTGGGAGGCTAGAGTGGGTGTTGGGGGCCTGACTATCATGTCAGCAATGGGTCTGGCTTAATGATAAGCCCTCATTGTCTTGACTGGGGGATCAGCGCAGATGTGTATTGAAATTTCCATTTACAGACTATAATCTTTGAGTTGAAGGAGAGTGAAGGAGAGCGAGCGGAGGCGGCGGATAAAGAGAGATGAGAGGAAAAAGGAAGATGACTCTGAAAGCCTGAGGTTTTCAGACTTTTTTAAGGGAGGAAGTAAGTAAGAACTGAAATATGTTTAACCCTGAGACCAAGGTGAAACAGACCACTGCAAAGTGAGGATCCTCTACTATTATTGCACAAACCAGCATTAGAATATTAAAGCCCCCATGTGTTGAATTTGAACTTCCCCCATAGTGGAAGATAACACTCAATGCAGATACCCTTCAACAAATAATTTGAAACATGCAATAATCGCAGAAAAAATCTACACAGGGGCTTTAAAACAAGTGAGGAAATACACTTTTTTGTTTGTTTGTTGACATTCTCTTAATCGCTGCTCAAGCTGGGATACACCAGAGGATTATCTTCTGATTTACTTGAGACAGTCAAATGGGAAATTCTTCACAGATCTAAATCTAAATCTGTGAAGAATTTACTGGATCTAAACAGATGGATTTAAGCTGCCATGTTGATTTGACCTACAGTATGATCTACAGGGCCCAGAGGACAACTTACTGAGATTAGAGGAGGTTTAGGTTTATAAAAGTTTGGTAATCATCAAATAATATATATTACATGATAAATAATCTTTCTGGTTGTTTGGACATGCTGGACATAATCCTGTTTTTGTTTCTGACCACATACGTACCCTTTCTGTTAAGAAAGAAACTTCATTGTAAAGAAATCAAAGACATGACATTTTCCTTCTGTGCACTTTTAAATTGGAAGTAAGCCTCATCACAACTACTACTACTACTTATGTGGTTGTCATTTTTGGCTGGAATGCAACAGCGGGGCCGGCCCTATAATCCGGAATGTGGCTGACTGACTGACTGAGTGATGATATTTCCACCACTGGTCAGCAGAGTGCCGAGCTGCTCGCGAACTGCAGGGAAGAGGAGGAGCTTGTGTGTTATATTCTCTCTCGCCAATTTTCCTCTCTCTCGCTCTATGACTGTAATAAAGGCAAAAGCCTGAAAACATATCTTTAAAACCAGAATGGGGTATTTTTCTTGCACATTGTGCCTCTTCTCTTGCATTGCTTACAGGGAAAACACAGTATTATCATTATAGATACTGCAGGTTTGTCTGGAGCTTCTCCTCAAAAATCATCTCCAAACCTCCAGCTGCACTAAATATTTTGATCTTTTTTTTTCTGTCACTATAATAAACTTTGAATAATGGTCCAGTGTTGTGATATAGAACTGACCTTCACTGCAGAGCAGAGCCGACAGCTGTGGCTCCATCTTTGCAATTTTCTCTCCATACTTACAGTTCACGCTAGTCGGATCTTGTTAGAGGGGGCAGACCCCCTGGTTAGGGACCACTTTTCAAGATGTGTATCTTACCTCTAGCTTTATTGGTCCTGTCTTGGTCTATTTGTGACAAAAATGGTGTGAGCAGTACGGTCAGATGAGGAGGAAATGAGATGAGAGTGTGTGATCTGGTGTGCCTATTGGAAATCATTTGTTTGGTAATTACAGTAAAGAATAGTGGCTTTTGAGGTCGGTCAGTTCACATAAGGTGAGTGTGCGCGCTCACAAGGAGCTGCTTATCTAATCCATAATGCACTGTACTCCCTCCTCCTTGATTCCCACCACTAACACTTCTGTGATTCTCATCTGATTTCATTGTTGTGGCTGTCTGGTTACTCCCTTGAAGCACTGACACACACAGTCAGAGTTTGCCATGGCTCGCTCTGTAATGAGAACTGACCCTGACACAGATACGCTGTCATAGCCGCCCCCCCCCCCCACCTCATCTGCATCTGCTCCCTCTCTCATAAATGTAACCGTGAGGATTATGCAGCCGTCACATTTCTCCGGGATGACAACGGCAACCACCCCCCACACCCCCACACTCCACACCCACCACCCTCCTCTTTTCAAATCTCGTCTCACCTCTCATCAGCGATCCCACCATCGCTCCTTCAATAAGCCCCCGAGGTCCGGCAGGAGGGGGTCTACGGGAGGTCAGCGGTGACTTTATTAAAACATGGGTGTCTTTTAATCTGCAGTCCAAATCACACTGAGAAAGAGCAGGAGGAGGAGGCAGAGTGTGAGAAAGAATTATAAAAGAGAGGAAAGGGCGAATAGGGAACAGAGAATGAGAGGGACTGAAAAGGAAAAAGCCTAAGAGAAAAATTGAGAAAGAAAAAGAGGAAAGAAAGAGGGATAGTGGATAAAATGATATATTAAGGCTACAGTTTAGTGCACTGGGGTTATTGCAGGCTGTTGTATGCAAATGTGATTAAATTTGTGCATTCACTTTGATACTTTCTGCTGCACAACATACGTATTCTTCGTATTCTTTCCCTTCTTCCCACCCTCATTTTCATTACTTTGTGCAACAATTTCATAATTCATGTGAACAAATTAATTAGCACACTTCCACTGCTTTGCTCACAATGTAATAAAAATAAAAGCATTGCTCAGTTTAACTTCCTCAGCGTCTTCCAAACTGGTTTCCTCTCCTGGCTAATTGAGTTTACTTGATTGCACAAATTCATTTGTTTTACTGAACTTGATATTTTTAGAGGATTCAGGTTTATTAAAAATTTTTTTTAGCTGAAGAACTCAGGAGTTGAGTCACCACAGGCATCACTGTGATGAGACTGTTGGTTGGTAACAACTGGAAATGGCTGTACTGTCATCAATACGCTTGACTGGAGAGTGATTATATATATGATAAAAGATTTGTCTTCGAACTGCAGTGCTTACAGAAAATAGATGCATTTATTGAATTAATAGGATGAGAAGATGTTTTCATAACGTTTCATATCACAGCAATTTATTACCTAAAGATGTTCCTCCACCCTGCGTAATTAATGCTGCTTTTCAAAAGGGAGCAATAGCCTGGTTTCCACTCTAACACACACACGTGCGTACGTGCGCACACACACTCACACACGCACACACCTCCATCTAATCACTGTGCAAGCAGTAGTTTAAATTTTCTAACAACTGCGACAGCTGGCATCTGTTGTAGCAAAGCTCCACACACAATGTTCACAAAGGCTAACGTTATCTTGTTTAAGCTAATGGAGCAACAGCTCATTACGCGAGCTGCTCACAACAGTACTGGGCTGCCGTCATTACTCAGTCCATCATAATATAATGTTGACTAAAGTGAATATTTTCACAGTATTGGTCTATTGGTCACCTTGTTAGACACTTTAAACTACTGCTGCATATGGAGGTGTGTGTGTGTGTGTGTGTGTGTGTGTATGTGTGTGTGTGTGTGTGTGTGTGTGTGTGTGTGTGTGTCTGTTAGGACAGTGTGTGTGCAGCAGCCTATTCTGTTTGCTGTTTTTAATGCCTCCGCACCGGTGACAGTCATAACCAGAGGTGTTACGTCTTTGGGTTGTCCGTCCGTACGTACATACATATGTCCATACGTATGTCCATACGTCCCATTCTCGTTAACGTGATATCTCAGTTGGTTTGCAGCCGTAATCTGATTGGTTGGTTGGTTTGCAGCTGTATTCTGATTGATTGGTTTATAGTTGTATTCTGATTTGTTGTTTTCTTGCTGTATTCTTATCGGTTGATATGTAGACATAGCCATATTGTGATTGGTTGGTTGATTTGTAACTCGATTCTGATCAGTTGGTTTGGATCTGTATTCTGATTGGTTGGTTTGGTTGGCTGCCGGTTCTCACGACCCGGGGCCAGCCCGTCAGGAAGTCGAATATCCAGCTGCAGACGGAGATCAGTGAGCTTAGAGATGCTTTTTGAGTGAATGGTGTTGAATGCTGAGCTGTAATCAATGAAGAGCAGTCTCATATATGTATTCAATTTGTCCAGGTGGGTAAACGTAGTGTGTTGCCAAGGCGATGGCGTCATTTGTGGCCCTGTTTGGCCTGTATTCAAGCTGAAAAGGGTCCAAGGTGTCAGAGAGGAAGAGGCACTCGGAGGCTCTGCTGTTACTGCTCATATGTTTTGAGAATTTGTTGTATTTGGAGATTCTCATGAATTTCACACACTTTTTCCAATTTCTTGTCCAAAATGTGAACGACGTATAGGCCCAATGCAGTGGAGCTTCATGGGAAAAAAAAAATGCAGGGTGAGATTGAGCTTCCTTCCCTGTCACTGCCCTGTTCAAGTCAGCGACAGACTGTTGATGTCGGGCTGTCAGCTGCCACTTTAAGTGAGGGCAGGAAGGCCAATCTGCCATAATGACTGTTTGATGATGAGTCCATTTAATTATCATTAGCCTGATCACACATCCCCAGTCCCTTTATGGGTCCCACTGAGCTAATAAGACAGGTTTCCCTGGGAAATGCTGGGGCGGATTAGAGAGAGGAGAGAGGACAAGAGGAAAGGAAAGAAGGAAAAGAAAACAAAGAAAGGAGAGGACAAAAGAAAAAGAGGATGATAGGAGAGGAAAGGATCCAATGATTACAGGAGATGAGGAGAGAAGAAAGGAGGAAAGAAAATAAGGGGAGAGGAGATATGATACTAAAGGAGTTAGGATGAAATAAGAGAGGAGAGGAAGAATGAAGAGGAGAGTAGAAGACCAAAGAAAGAATGAAAGAAATGAAGGGGAGGAAAGGAGATGAAAGTAGGATACCAAAGGATACAAGAAAGGAAAGGAAAGAAAGAGAGAGAGAGGTTAGGAGGAATGGAAAGGAGGGGAGGAGTGAAGACGGGAGGAGATAGATGGAGAGAGGATAAGAAAATGAGGGAAGAGAAAAGGATAGAAAGAAAACTGAGTAAAGGCAAGAAGACGAGAGAAGAAGCAGCGGGGTGGACAAAAGGGAAGGAAGAGGAGACGGGACAGTTTTTAGATGAGGGAGGAGGGAAAAGGGCAGGAATACAAGGCGGGAAATTAGAGAAGAGATAAAATATGAGAGGAGGATGGAAATAAGGAGAAGTCAGGTGGTGAAGATGGTGATGACAGATGATGACAAAGAGGAGAGGGTGTATAACGAGAGGAGAAACGAGTCTGACTGTAACAATTAGACTGATTAACTGCAACTGTTCACCCTCATCCCTCACCTAATTTATTCCGCTGTGCTCTGCTTTATGACATGCCTGGGAGGATAAACAAAAGAGACTCCTGCAAACAAGAACCCAGCAACACACACACACACAAACACACACACACACACACACACACACAAGTTACAAGACTTCTCTCACATGTGAAGAACACCCATTTAACCTCTGTTTCTTCTGTGGCTAATCAGAAACGACCTGGAGCTAAAGGGTGTTAATGATGGTTAGGTTTTTACCAGGGGGGATGTTTGGCTAATATCTGGTGCCAGTGCTAAGCTAATGGAGTAGCACTACCAGAGAAGCTAGCTGTTATTTCTCAGGGCAGTTGTCTTAGAACAAGAGAATGAGGTGTCAAAGTCCAGAGAGGAAACACACTGTACCAGGGTTGTGTTTTAGGAAGGTTTGCAGCTTTGAGCAACAATCTTTATTGGATTTGACATAAAAAAAATAAAAATAAAAAGTAGCAGAGCCCGGATCATGGAAACACATCCAACACTGTCAAAAGCACTTGCTCTTATTAACTGATGGGCTGCCATAAGGTTCATGTTGGCTTTGAAATAAATTCAAGAAAATTGGATTGCTTTTTTTTTTTTTTTTTTTGACTTAAGGCAACTGGAACTGTGTCAGCCAAACAAGCCCGAAGACATACTAATGCAAATCCATGTGAACAGGTGCGGGTAGAAGACAAAAAGAAGAGCTTGCCAAAAGTCCGAGAGCTGGCAGCCTGTCGCAAACATTTCCTGCGACAAGCTGCTGCAGTCTTTTTCTATTACAGTCATGTTTTACCAGTACAGTACACAGTGCACAGTGCACGCACAAGGCCTCGCTATGATAACATGTACTTGCTACAATAGCTTGGGTGTGTACAGAGCAGAATAATCCATTCATGATTACAGGCTTCTGCGTCATGAACTGGGTTCAAACAGAGTGGACAGTCCCATTAACAAACCACTTCCTTCTGTTTTAGCATGACACTATGGTGGCTATCAGCCATGTAAACATTTACATGAACTCCTTTTTTTTTTTTTTGGTTAGACAGTATACCTTATGTACACAATCACATACAGTGTATATACAGGTGGGTGGCCGATGAAAAGAAGAACCCAATATTAAGTTTCGTAGAAGGTCATATTGCATCGTGACATAAGTCAGGTTTTCCACACAAATACAGTGCATTCATCCATAAATCTGAAAAAGAAAATGCAAATGAATGCATGTTTTAATTTGCTGTCGTTATGCAAATATTAGCTGGTCCATTTAGATAAACAGTTGGTGGTGTTATTCCTCCTGGTGGTGGCATTAAAGCGTTGTGGAGAAGGTGACATAATGAAAAGAGCACCAGTAAAACCTTAAATAAATAAAAACTGTGGATTAATGTTTGTTTCACACTGAGGAATATCACAGTCCCTTCATCAGTCCACACAGATGATGTCTGATGATTTTGTTTCCCGCCATTTTTCATCTTCTGTGATGTTTAAGTCACACGTTTTATGTACGTCATGATTTAGTCGCGATGTCTATTTTACTGTTTTGCTGAGAGGCTCAATGGACTGCATTTATACAGAGCTTTTCTAGTCTTAACAACCACTCAGAGCGCACACACATATTCTGCAGCACATCTCTATCACACACACTCACTCAGGGGCAATTTGGTTGAGTATCTTGCCAGACACTTCGACATGTGGACAGGAGGAGTCGGGGATCAAACCGCAAACCTCCCGATCACTGGACGACCCGCTCCAAACTCCTGAGCCACAGCCGCCCATCTGAGCATGTTGTAACTGCAGGACGCCTGCAGCTGGGATCATTTTTACCTCGGGTTAATGTGGTTATTTTAGTAATGGTTTAGTCTATAGTTTGTCAGCTCATAGTGAAAAAAAATGCATCAAATGCTTCAAATGTCAGGTTTAACCTGGTGTCTAAAGCACTTTTTTGAAAGTTAAAAAAAAGTTCTGCTTGTCAAAATTCCAATGTAGTGTTCCATTTTATGCTAAATGCTAAATGCTAAACAAAAGTATTGGCAGAAAACATGACGGCAAATGAGTGTTTGCTGAGTTCATTGTGAGAAACAAGCTGATTTGAGAATTTCCTGATGTCCTTAAATGTCTCCCCTACGCTAGCCAGACAGTACCAGGCAGATATGAGGGTGTGGGAAACTCCAGTGTAGCTGCACACCACCATCAGAGCCTGGGTAAAACTGAACAAATGACCTGTCGGAACGGTAAGAGCCTATGTGCTTGCTAATGCATGCAAGTGGATGCACCACCGCGGGTTTTCCCACCCGAACACGAGCCGAGGTTTTGTGCCCACTTGTTGCCATTGATTCCCAGTAATCCACTAACGGAGTTTAGTGTTGTGCAGCGCTGGAGGCTTTACAGTGTGTCAGCCCACGCTTGGATGTGCTGCACTGAACACAGGACCATCTATCTTCTCTCTAATACAAGAAGTCAGCCAGAGCAGCAGTTTTTTTTTTTGTTTACACAGTATTGAAAAGCTGAACCCAGAGAAATATTGTGTACAGTCTATTGTGGTTTATATTGTGAGACTCGCAGGCTCGTGGGTGTTTAAATGGGTTATGTGACTGTGTGATTGTGTATGTGTGTGTGTGTGTGTGTGTGTGTGTGTGTATTTATGTTTGTGTGTTTAAGTGTGTGGTACAATGTCACAATAATGACAACCTGTCCCCGTTCTCTGTCCCTTCGAGGGCATGGGGTTCTGTGTTTGTGTCCCACTAGGCAGGAGAACAACACGTTATGTAATGGCCACACACTCGTGACTACAGATGTAATGTACTAAATGTACAGCCCGATATCACTTACGAAACAAAACAGTTCAGAAGAAAAAAACATGTTAGAAAACCCCAGACCTGACATCTCGAAGAGAACACCACCCCCGTCCCCCACCCCCGTCCTTCTCTCCTCCCTTGATGGCACAGAGTGGGAGAAATGCAATTACCAGAAAAGGAACAGGAAGTTCATTTGAAGTTCATTAACAAAGCTACACAATAATAGAAAGTCCAGAGGTAGGGTTATTCTAAGTCCAATTTAGATTTAATAGGACATGCTATGATTAAGAGATATACAATATGATAAGTCCAAGGAGATAAGACTCATAAAGTAGGCCAATGAAAAAGTCTCATTAAAGTTATAATATATAACTTCTCCACATTAAAACGTCTAAAAATGACTAGACCTCTGTTATACCTTTTTTTGAGTTGTGTTCTCACATTATCCCAAATGTTTCCATTCATTCTCAAACCAAAGATATTCAGATTTTAATCACGGTAATGGTATGTTAAATTTGCCTATCAATGACATCATATCCTCTATGATCATGTGTCAGTGTTGTGTTTGTCTTGACAGAACCTCAACACTGACTTTTATCTAGTTTTAAACAATCAGAACAAAGGTTAGCATCAATCTCAGCTCCAGCTCTTCCCTGAGTCTCTGTCCTCCGTACAGCGTCGCTCAAACACTGACTTTAAATGTCAAACTGCTTCATTCAGTGTTTTTAATGGTTCTGGGTCTGTTTGATTTCCTGAACCACTGACACTGAAGGAATCCAAACCGGGAGGAGCTTACGGTAATGGTGGTGAAGACAACAACTCCCATGATCCCAGGCTATTTCATAACGTCATCCAACACCATCTTTTCTTATTGTTTTGATTAAGAGACACCTAGAGGCAGAAGGTACAGACTGCGTTTAAGTAAATGCTCTTGCAAATTGGTAGTATGTAAATAAATTTAATTTGTAGTAGACAAGTTGCTATTTGACATATTTCTTTCTTTATATATCGTATTTATTTCTCTTTTTACCTGAAACATCTCTTGCAAAAGAGATTCTGTTCTTCCCAGAATCCCTTGTGACACAGCTCAGAAAAGGGAAATTAAATTTAACATTTTGAATTTTGAACTTGTTATTTTCTATTAACTGATGAAACTAACCAGCCAATTGCCTCATGAATATCAGAACATGTGTACGGTCATGGATAAGACTCGGCCGGTGGCTGTGTTGCACTGAGGTTCATTCAGGCTTCTGTTCTGCCTCCTCGAGGATGTCTCCCTGTTCAAAGAGACCATTCCTCTTTGATTCAGAGAGAGTGGCTGCAGTTTGTTTTCCTGTCAAACTCCACTGGAAATATTTTTGCCATCATCTCAGCGTTATACACCAGAAATACACTGAAAATATTGGCCTACTTGAAAATGTATTTTGACAGTGCTCAAGTGTCTTTGGTTGGAATATGAAGCCTGGTTTGTAATTGTTGTGGGTGTAAGTATTAGCCCCCTTTAATTACAGATTAAGCCTCTGCAGTAATTGGAGTAGAGGCAGAAATCCAGAACTGTCTGCATGGCCTCATACCACAAAAGAGTTAATTATGTGGACAAAAGTATTTGGACATGTGAACGCACTATGTGGTCATTCTGAAACCATGGGCATGAATCTGCTGCTATAACAGCTTCCACTCAAATCAGTAAGATGTCTTTGCTCCCATTCAGCCACAAGAGCATTAGTGAGTTCAAAGACTGGTGTTGGGGGGGGTATAACTGTTACTCACAGTCGGCATCCCAATTCATACAAAAGGTGTTGGGTGGAGCTGCGGTCAGGTCTCTGTGGACCTGCACTTTATGAGAGCTGGCGCTGTGCACGGGGTCAAATTCAAGGTGTTAACAAAGCTAAAAGAACACTACTGTCTAAAACATCACTGTGTGCTGCACCACTGACACCTACTGTAGCCAAACCATGAGAAACAGGGCTGGATGACAAGTAGCCAAAAGTATATGGACAAAGGTGGTCATTCATTACTATCTGCCACTATCTTTGACCATGTTGTGTATGTTTTTTGTAACTTAGTTGACCTAACCCATTAATAACAGAGAATGCCTGTGTTAATAAAGTTCCTCTCCAGACATCCTCAGCAATGATTAATATTTTGTTTCAGAGGAGGAGTCTGTTGAGACCAGAACCAGAGACTAGCAGACGGATCAGAACGGTTAGCGCAGTTAGCATCTTTTATTTGTTTATGTTGTTTATTAGCTTGTAACTGGCAGTAGCTGACACAGTGTTAGTGGTTTTTCTAATGCTAACTCTTTCTCTCCTTACTGACAAGGTTTCAGGTTTATTTAGCCCCGCCCCCCGTCCCCACAAGTTGACAGGATTGGGTCCTGAGGTTTGTGACGTATGAAACCCTGACTGTCTACATGGTGTTTGTGTATGATTACATCACTCATCATATGTTTGTATTATATAAAAAACATCATATGGATGTTAGCAAGGTTAAACATTGAATTTTTATTGGAGGAGTTCTTTAAAAGGAATATTTTTTGCAGTGCAATCTTAAATCTTTTGCCAGTAGCTTCAATGTGCTGATCCCTCTGATTTAAGTCCATTTTTTGCTGACAGACTTTTTCGACGACGCCCTCTGAGGACAACACTGTTCTTTTTATTTAGAGACCATGAACTGCATTGTTCATTAAACTAAATTACACCCTGGACTGTGTAGTGGAAGCTTAAATGAGTCCCTCCTCAGCCATTACCTAGCTTTGAGCTTTGATGACATTGTGAGCGTGAGACACAAACAGATTACTAATAACAGAACTTAAGTGAGATATAGTCACACGCCCAGTGGGAAACTTGTGGGTGAATAAGATTAGTGTCGCAAAGAGAGTTTCCACCCTTTGCTCACAGTGGGGGTCTCGCTCATCGGCTGTAACGTCTCTGCCGCAGCCTCTGCCTCATTATTCCATCCATCACAGAGGAGGGGAAGGAGGAATAGAAAAGAGAGGTAAAGGAGAGACGGGGCGGTTTCATCAAACTCAAGGATGAAGGGTCAATGAAAACAAGAGGGCATTGAAAAGCCACTTCAGAGAGGCTGCTCTGATGCTCTGAGCAAACAATGTGCGATCCATTTCAGAGAGCAGAGAGGTCAGCTCACCTCCCACCCCGACTCTGCCGCTTCGCTTTCTCTATCCTCCTCCCGCGTGTTCCTCTCCATTCCGCTCACCTTCCGCGATTCACGTTGACAAAGCCGGGACATGACTACAACAGTGATCACAGTCGTTTTGGCTGCAAATCAAATTGATGAAACCATGAAAACCTTTTTTTTTTTTTTTTTTGTGCCGTGGTACAAATCATTATAATGGCTGTTTGTTTTGGCAGGCACGAAGCTTCAACGAGGCTGGACCCTGTTTGTCCCCTCTCGCCTCTCTGCAGCACAAACCGGACCCTCAACAACTATTTATCATCCGGTCTGGTCTGCACCCAAACAATGACATTACAATTTTAAAAAAGATAATTATCCGTGTGTGTGTGTGTGTGTGTGCGTGTGTGTGTGTATGCTTGTGCACATCAGTGCAGCTTACAGGTGTGTGTTTCTCGTGTGAGTAAAGTTTGAAAGAGTCTCCTCATTTGGCCTATTTGCTTTCTTTATCAGACTTATACCTCTGGAATGTAAAACGTTAGATACGTGGCGTAGCGTATGACATGAACTCAACATAGTAGACATTCCCGTAAAGACACACATGACGTCCACTTGCTACATTATTTTTTTTGGGAGCTTTCAACTTCATCTCCGGCTCTGACTCAGGCTCAGACCTGCAGGAACAATCGTATCTAGTGATCCGATCACAAGTGGTCAGCGCTAATGCGTCTGCACATTGCGTCTCCAGTGACCACTTGTGATCAGATTTCACTTCCTGCTTTATATGAAAATAAACAGATTGCGTTGTTGTTTTCAGCCAATCGACAGACGGGTCCGTTGTCAGTGTGCTTGTGTGTATGTGTAGTGAGAGAGAGAGAGAGAGAGAGTGATAGAGCGAGGCATGGAGGGGTTGAACGAATCAATGCTCTACAGTGAAATCAGTATTTAGCCATTTGAAAAATCTTTTGGGTTCATTATAAACTGTGTTGGACTGTGTCAGAGGACGTCAGTGGAGTAGTTGGTCCTTTAATGTGGCCCAGGACACGTGTGATGACTGTGACCACCTGTGATCAGATCACCTGAGACGGATGGTAATACCAGGTCTGAACAGGGACTCTGTGACTTCCTCTCCTGCCGGCATAAAGATAGAACAAGAATGCCCCACCCCCACTGAACCACAGCCTTTTTTTAGCCTGGTTGCTAGATGAAAGTTTTTATATTTTATGATATCTCTCTGAGGCGACACAACTGGAGAAGACAAAGTATTTGAAGCAACAAAGTTTTTTTATTAACTTTTGTTATTAACTTTATTCCACAAAACACATATAATGAATAAATACGACGTACTGAAAGTTGAGCAGATGTTGCGTGTGGCACTTGAAGGAAGTTGCAGTATATTACCTGACTTGAATGTGTGCCTAAGTTAAATCTGCTCTATGGTGTGTCAAACTCACTTTTTCCTCTTGCTCATTCATAAATCTCATTCCAGGTTTCAGCCTGTTCAGGATATTAGAAATAGTCTCATAAGGTGAGGTGAAGAGTAAGTGGAACATTTTCCAGAAGTTATAAAATAGTTAAGTGAGTTTTACATTCCCTCCATCCACTTTTTAATTTCAATGAAATGTCTTGCCTCTTGAGGAAAAAATAATTGAGCTCTTTGACACAATACGGGGTCTAAGTTGCAGAGAGTCGCCGTAATTGAAAAGAGAATTAGAGTCGCATATGCATGTAGGGTGACGGGCTGCCACTGCTCCTCGGATCCAACACCCACTGCACATCTTCAGTCACAGGAGAGAAAGAGGCCGGCCTGTATTAGGTTCATCATTCTGTTTTCAACAAATTCATTCCCCTCTTCTCCCACTATTGATTAATACCAGCTGTCACCAGGGGTGCTGTCTTTGCTTCGCTTTCAAAAAAGCAGAGGTAATATTAAAGGCACTCAAAGTGATGAAGTCCTGCGTAACTTTGTCTGTACAAAGCTAAAGCAGGAGAGCTGAAGATATTTCATTTGTACACAGGTTCATTCTTGACCTTGGAAATACACAAAATAATCTTAGGACAAGGTTCATGCAGTAACACGTCTTCATCCTGATGCCAGGAAGATGCCACTGTCAATTAAATGTAACCTGATTTACTAACACATGATTTCTTTGGATGGTAATGACCAATTTCCTATTAAATTTCTTTGGAATAACTATATGATTTGGCACTTTGATTATTATTATAAGAAAAATAAAACCGTGTTAAATGGTATAAGTTGATATATTCCAGGTAACTGCTCAGCATGTCAGCTCAAGTCAGTGCAGCCTGAGCTGCTTCTGGCAGCTGCTGTTTGTCCGTCTAACAATAGAACAGACTCAGTTTCTTCACTATCTTTTCAGTGTCATGATGCTGATGATGATGATGATTATGATGATGTTGATGTTGATGTTGATGTTGATGATGATGATGATGATGGGGATGCTGATGATGACGATGAGGATGAGCCAAAGGATGAACTTCCTCCTTATTAGTGAAACCTGTGCTGAAGTAGAACTTCACAGGATGCTCCAGGTTCCTCATTTTAAAGCTTCTGATATTTCCCTTCTAAAACACACGACCTAAAATTAAAGTAAAAATGACTTTGTTCTTGTAATATTATGACTTTTTTTTCTTGAAACCTGATATTCTCAAAATTCTGGTAATTTCAGATTTTGGGTATATCCATCTGCTTGTTATTTTGTCAGAAGTTTTTGACATTAGAAAGGAATCTTAAGGGCTGGAAAATAAAGACAAAGAAAAATAATTAAAGCATGACAGAGGGGGGGGGGAACAAAGTTTTAAAAAGAGTGTATAAAATAGAGAAGAAGGGAAAAGGAAATTAATTTTGAGAAGATGGTAGTAAAATAAGTGAAGCGTGAAGTCAGATCCGTGCAAAGGAAAATGAAATGTGAGCCTGTGACTTGTCAACTGCCACGCCATAATCCACAACTCTACTTGTATTTCAACTGCCTACAGCAGGAAGAAGAAAAATGTAGATTCACATCACACAAAAATCCCTTCACACTGCTGAGAAATCTTTTTTTCTTATTAAAAACCCCACTTCTTGTCAAATTTCCCAAAACACTGTCAGCCAGGCAATTAAATACTCCATATCTGTTCAAATCAATTATCACCACCACGCAAGTGCCCTGCAACACTGTTGTGAAATGATTGAGCTAATGGGTTTTTGTTCCCACGCAGACAGTATCAAACCTCTCCACAGCAATTAAGATCGTTATCCACCCTGTGTTTTTGTTTGAGCCCATTTCATATCCATTTTGCAAACTCGCAGGTTCAGCAGTGATTGAATTTGAAGCTAGGAGCATGTTGTGTACTTTCAACCTTGTTAAAGCGCATCAGGTGACCACAAATGCACTTCAGCTATTGAAAGCGATGGTCATTTCATGCTGAGAGCTCGCTATTGCACGGACAATCGACCTTGTGTTGGAAAAGAGCAATTAGTACCTCAAGAAGCTGAGACATACAGTAGCTGAGGTTACTGTAAGATGACTTGCTGACTGGCAGCTTCAAAAAACTTTCAGTGTAGGCAGCCGCCGCAACCTTTAAGGAAAGCTGTTCATTTAAAAAAGAACATCAGCTACAGCAAGATATCTATGACAGTAGTGATGACTGTAAATAAAGATGGACGTAGCCTCTGTGACGTCACCCACAGTTTCTGAAGAGCGGTTTTGAAGCTCAGAGTGAGCTGCTCATCTGTCGCCATCTTGGCAGTGCGTGACTCCACCCTGAACTCCCAACTAATCCAGAACTGGGCAAAGAGGAGGGGTGTGTGTGGAGCTGAGGATTCAGTGCATGCCAGTTTGTGGCAAGAAGACACTCAACAAATTGTCACTGAAAGTGGCCACACCCTAAATTATGTATACATTTAATCCTTAATTCAAATGTAAACAGATGAGTCATATAAACAGTTGTCGTGAAGGAGGAAATTAGCTATGGAGACCAAAACAGTTTTTGCACCAGGCTGTAAACATGTTTATTTCTGCTGTAAAGTTGGACATTTCAACATGGGAGTCTATGGGGACTGACTCACTGTTGGAGCCAGACTCTAGTGGTCATTCGAGGAACTGCAGGTTTTGGTTCTTCAGTGTCGGCTTCAGTTTTCAGCCTCAGAGGTTGATGCTTGGTACACACGCACATCTGTGTGTTAAAGCTAAATTTTGCTATTGCTACACAGCTAACATTAGCATTAACAGCTGTTCACTGACCAGTCTATAAGAAATGTGACAGAAATGACAGAAACTAAAGTATACTATATATACTATAAACTTACAATAGCTGCTAGCCAAGCTATCTGTGTGTGTGTGTGTGTGTGTGTGTGTGTGTGTGTGTGTGTGTGTGTGTGTGTGTGTGTGTGTGTGTGTGTGTGTCTCCAGAAGCAGGTATATGTATGCCAGTCAGACCGATGCTCCCTGTCACTGGTGATAAGTGGTAATTGAATTTTTTGTGTCTGTTGCATGAGAGGGTCTTGGCAGCATAATGCTTCTTTTGATTGTGTCAGTCGGGGGCTGCATTGAGGTGCTTCAGCTGTAGCTGCCCTCTCACTCTTTGTCTCTCTGCTGTCTCTCTGTCTCTACCTCTATTCCTCCTCCTTTGTCTGTTTCCATTTTTAACTGACAATAATCAAATATCCTAAAGCTGCAAACAACTTTAAAGCTGCTCTGATCAGTTTTTTATAGAAACAGTGGATCACAGGACAATGCGTGATGTGAAGGGTGTCACCCTCAAACACTGCAGTTCCCAAAGGGATCATTTAATGTAGCTTTTACAAAAATAAAACTTACCAGTTTATGCATGACTGCAAATGTTTTTTTGTATTTATTTGTTATAATTTAATGTATTTATATTGTTTCATATGGCTTATTTACATTTTTTTAATGTTTTTATTTTATTTATACTTCAGTTTTAATCGTTCTTATTTTCAAATTAAAAATAGTATTCTTTTATTTAAGACGTACCATGTGATACAGTAAAACAATAGACTACCTCATACAACCCTGAGTTTCTCAGGACAGAAGGTAAAAATTTGAAGCAGTTTTATTAACTAAACCTGTTGGAAGTGTCCTGCTTTGAACTGTCTTGTTAGCTCAAGTCAACCATAATTGACATAACACATGTCCTACAAAGATAACCACAAAGAACTTTAAAGTTTTAATTTTGGAGATGAAACAGAGGCAGAAATTGGAAATGAGATTCCCTCTTCCAATCTTATCTCAGTATTCGCAATGTTCCTGGATGATTGCAGTAATGAAAAACAGGGAGTGGAATTATTTCTTGTTGCAGTTTGACTTTTGCTGATGAGTTTGTGGAGATGTTTTCAGTGTCTTTCGAATTAAACGGGAGTGAATGATCCCAGACGGGCTCAGCGGTTTAGCAATGTCACCTCACAGCGTGAAGGTCGAATCCTATTCCTTGCTGAGGCTGAGTGTGAATGTGGTTATCTATTTATGTTATAGGTCTAGTGTTAGACAGGCGACTTCTCCAGGGGGCACCCAACATCTCACTCAAAGCATGCTGGGATAAGGTGAACCGCTCACAACCTTGGGCAGGATAAAGCAACTAAAAGTCAGTACAGATTGTGTGAATTAGACCAAGACGATTTAGCAACAAAAAAAAAATCCAAAATAGCAGAGGAATTTTTCCATGAAAGAAAGTAAATTAGTTCAATAATGAATCCATGCCTCATAAACAATAAACAATAGACGCCAGAATAATGAGTTTTCTTTCTGCTCACGTCGACAGAGTCCAGTTTTCCTGGAGGGAAAAAATGAAAGATTTAAGAATTGCTGAGAGACTTGATGCTTGAGAGACATCAAACAAAAAAATGTATATATTCTGTTGGGACTGTTTTGAAATATGCAAATTTTGTACAGCGTGCAGTGCTTGTCCATCTGGTTTTATTAGAGCTTGGTATTCATTGCGACTGTATTTCCACTCCATGAGGAATTATTTCCATCAGATGTAATTAATTTATTTCACATACCAAAGGATAGTCTCAGCCAGTTCCACTGCCGTAACGCATTGTCCATCAGGTCCAACCCCGGCCAACATAGGCTGCAAGTACGAGGTCTGGTTCCTAAAGGGACCCCATGTGAGGCGCTCTTTCACAACTTCACCTCCAGGTGTCTTTGAGTCATTCTTCGGCAGGAGTTTAGCCTTTTTTTGTGGTCTTGTTCTCTATTTATTACAGCTTATATTCAATGCAACACTTGCAATACTGTATTTTAGCAGTCAGTGCTCATGTATTGCCTGCTGCATCCGTTGCCACTAATGTTGTTGCAGCTGCTGTTCATATAGTATTCATGTAGCATTTTAACACCCCCCCCCCCTTCTGTCCACATGTCAAAGTGTCCTTGAGGCCAGCACCTCGCACAGCCATCCATTGCCTCTAAAACATAATGTAATGAGAGTTATTATTATCGTTACTCCTCAATCCCTACTGTGCTCAGCTTGATGTGTCCTCGTAGGGATTGACAAGGTCAGAGCTTAGGTGACAAATATCAACACAGGACATTTTCAGCGTCCGTGTAATCATCTGTGCCACATGAACTGACTAACTGAAATGAGATTATGCAAATGGTTAAAATAAGTTTCCTGAGCTCCCAGCACGAGGAGCAGAAACATCCAGAGGGAGCCAGAGCCGGCTTCTCACTCCCAACTGGTCCAATTTATGATGTGGTCAGACAGCACGTCCTGCAAACCCAACCAGTCCTTAGACCCGGCCCAAAATGTGGTCGACCTAGACCAACACTGGCAGCAGCATGGTGCTCCACCAATGAATGAAGACAAACACATTTTTCTCCTGTGATGATTGTGACTCACCATGTGATCAGAACTAATAGAGTCCAATTCAATCCACTTCAGTGATAGAAACACAGACCAGAGTCTTGCAGTATTGAGCCACTTTTCCACTGTTCAGAAGACCCGCTAACATCAGGCTTGTGTAGGCAATGGAAAAGGGAACAATCGGCATTCACACCCGGGTCAAATGACTCTGCAGTAGACACGGTATTTTTCAGCTCCGATCAGCAGTGATGTAAACACTACTCTCGGGAGAACGCACAAATTTTCGCACCTTTTTAGAAACCGTAGACACACCTGTCACCTGACCAACACAGGTGTTATTAAACCAGAAACACCGCAGCTACATTGCGCTCCAGGGTGAAAGAGTGAGCTGAGTCCCTGAAATAAGTTTCAAAAACACCCTTGATTAAAAGCGTCTCACACTGAGGCTCTGACACTGACAGGAGCTCCAACCCCGTGGATGAGACAAGATGGATCTGTTTTACCAGTTTGCACGGCGGCTAGCAGCTCCCTCTCTCTCTCTCTACACTGCATCTGTGTGTGTGTGTGTGTGTGTGTGTGTGTGTGTGTGTGTGTGTGTGCGTGCGCTCTGTAAGTGCATGTGATGACATCACTCCTTGCAGTTGTGTGTGTCCTCAGTCTGAGCAGAAAGACAAACTCTGGCAGTGGAAAAGGGGTCAGTCGGCTTTTATTAGCGGGGTTAGCTGCGTTTAAAAAACCTGCTAATCTTGGTGGAAAAGGAATATAATAGAAAGAGAGTGTGTATGACCAGATTAGACTGAATAAGAATAAGAAGTGGGTGGATCCATGACGACCTCAGAACTCATGTGGAGATATGTTTCAGATGCTGTTGACATTGCTTATACAGATAAGTCATTGAAATATGGATACTCTGTCCGTTTGAGTTACAGCAGTTTGAGACCTTTTCACTCTGTATTAGTAAAAGCTAAATTCCATTTGAAGTCAGACATCGACAAACTCAGATGTTTCATATAATGCAGAGTATCAATTTCAATTCGTATCACTTGTTGTTTGTTACTCTGGCATAATAATATTGTTTCCCCATGCCAGAACAGAGTCGTCATGGAGATGAATGCTGCCAGTGCCAGAGAGAGTATGACAGTAGTGTGTGTGTGTGTGTGTGTGTGTGTGTGTCGTCGCGCTCGGTCCGGGCACGCACGCTCCTGACTTCTGAACTCGCGCCCACGCTCCTTTCAGGTGTAGATCTATATAGTGAAGCTCCTTCTCTCTCACACACACCTACACACACACTCAGCTTCAGACATGGAGGTACAGGTTTCTCTTTTTTTTACCTTTATGTAATTAAGTCTGGAATAATTGCTCAGAGGTTCCTCTCTTCCTCTCCTCCCTCTCACTCTCTTCTCCTCTTCTTTACTTGACAGAGGAATGTAATTAAAAAGGGAGAGAGCTTTTTCCTGAGGTTTGATCATTGTCTCTATCCTCTAATGGAGAGCTTTAGACCTGCGGCTGTCATCGACAGCTAGAGAGAGACCTGGAGAGAGCAGGAGGAGATATCGGAGGAGAGATGAAGATGGAGAGATTCATCAATGAAAGGGAGAGTGACAGAGGAAGGCAAGAGACAGCGGAGACAAATAGAACAACAGGCAGACAGAGAAAACAGACGGTGGAGGAGAGAGTAAGTCACAAATTAAAGGGAGAGTCTGTGAATCACAGTGGAAAAGGTTTATTGTAATGGAACAGACTTTCGTTACCTATTATATCAATTTCAAATAAGGCATCATTTCTGATCAATACATCATTTGCTAATGATTTAAAGATCAGTTATAAGCTATTAATAAGAACAGCTTTAGGGTGAAAGTCATTTTATCTGCGATTATAAGTGTAAATATGTCATTAATAAAGGGTTTCTTACTATAATCAATCAAGTCAGCAGCTGTAAAGGCAGTGTGCTTTTCTAGAAGGTACTGTGAACGATCAGTTGAAAAGAAAAAACGAGTGTCAGTCGGAAGAATTATTTCGCAGCATGACGACCCAAACGTTGTTCTCTCTCTTAATGTCTTATAACTGATCTACAAAGCATGAGCAAATGATTTAACTATGACAGAAAGCCATTACATTTGTTATAAAGCGTTTATGTTGCACATCGCACACCATGAGCGCATTTCTCTCCGTCAGTCAACAAGCGACTCTGCTCCTCTGTCTCACTCTGTTTAGACACATTTATTTAATCAAAGGCATCGTTGCAGTCCACTTTAATCCCTGTGTACTTGTATGAAATGTATAAAGAGGAAATTACTTCACAAAAACACTGATAAACAGAAGCTGAACAAACAACTATCCGACTGCCTCCCGGGTGGCAGGTGGACTCAGTAGTGTTTCACTATATATTATTATATTAATTAAATTTACATAGTTAGGTTTACAATGATATATTGAGGGGGACCCCACCCCCCCACTGTCTGTGACGATGCAGGAGGGAGTTGAATTTGTCCAGTCAGTGATCTGGGAGAAGGAGAAAACGAGTCTCTTTTTGTTTTGAAAGTTTGTGGTCTTTGTTCGGCGATACGATGAATACAAGTGAGTAAAGGGTGGATGATCACTGGTGTTGTTGTTTGTGTGTGTTTTTATTTAATCTGTGATCAGCACAGCTGGAAGCAAATGTGTCATGATATATCAGGACACTTATCATATCAAAACTGATCAAAGCTTAGACCACAACCTCGTTCCACGACATAGAAAATAATCATGTGATGGTGACGCACACTCACTCGAGTACACAGCTGCTGTGTATTAAGCTGGCAGGTGAGACAGCCACGCTCATGGCCTTTGTACAGCAGAATATTTATATTATTCCTCTGATCTTCGGGAAACCTATGTGTTTGTTTTGCTCCTGTTACTCTGATCACACCTAATTTGCATCTGATTTTAGGCAGATTAAAAAATATAATAAAAAAAATGAATGTGAAATTGACTTGGCAGCTGGCTGGAGGAGTTTCTGTAGAGACGTGGATGGAGGGAAAACAGACAGAGGGGAGGGCGTATCCAAGTATCTGTCAGTCACAATCTCTGAGCTTTTGGAGGCTTCAAATGGAGGGAGTAGCTAACAGATAACAGGGCGGAATCTGGGACAGGCAGTGCAACACACGCACATTCTGTACTAACACACACACACACACACACCATTCTTCACTATATTCTTTCTGTTAGTCTTCACATTGCCACACACACTCTCTGTCTTTGTCTCTGTGTTTCCCTTTAATTCTATTATATTTGGATCAAATATGCTTCATAGGCCATACAATAACACACAAAACACACATACAAAAGCTACAAAAGTCATGGTGTTGGAAGTAATTTACATGAAAGCAAAGAAAGTGTCAAAACAATCAGAAACTACTAGGTCTAAACCTAGTACGTCTGTATGTCTGGACCACATTTGGTCAAATCCTGATTTTATAACTGTGACATCGTCTGATAAAATCACCAAACACTTAAATGAAAGACAAAGACTGAGCTGTGATTTCAGATGGATTTACTGTCACGTGATCACTCAGAGAGAGAGTTACAGTGTATTGGAAGTGCTCCTCCTCTGCCCTCCATCTTCAGACTGCCCGTAACAAGAGGTGTAATCCTGAGGCCCCCGGTCGGCATCAATACACGGTCCAGACCTGAACCAGGTTTATACCCAGTCAGTTTGAAACAATGGGCTAAGTTGTCCACTCTGCAGCTGTAAACACCCCCCAATAGAACCTGTTTGATCCAGAAACTCCAACTCAGTGACGATGCACTCGGCTGACAAGTGGTGGAAATATGGTCAGTCAGTCAGTCAGTCAGTCAGTCAGGGATGTTCCAGATTATAGGGCTTGCCCCGCTGTTATGGTCCAGCCAAAAAGACATTTTTAAATAAAATGATAAATTTAATCTAAAACTGTTCAAACAATGAAAAGTGTGTCTACATACATGTGTGTTTGTTCACAATAACATTCACAATTTTTAATCGGCTTTTGCTCTTTACGTCGAGTATAAGAGTTGCCCCCTTTTATAGTATGTGTGTGTGTTTTCCTCTGAAGTCGAGCCAACATGAGGGATTTTGTCAGAGTCCGACATGTTTGCCAGTCACCTCCACTGTAGTACAAATGCTGCGGCTGGAGAGGAGACTAATATGTATAATGCACGAGGACACCTCCAGCTAATGTATTTGAACTGTAGCCAAGGTGTGTGAAAAAGCTCTCAGACCTCTCACCTCCCAGTATCCGACACCTTCGCAGGACATGTCACCTATGTTTCCTTCCCTGATTCTCTGCTCAGGCCCGAATGTGTATCAATTCTCACCTCACCGTCAGAGTGGTGTAGGTGTTTGTGGGGGGTGGGGGGTGGAGGTTGTGGTGAGGAAACAGCACAGAGTTCTGAGTACAGACTTTAAATCTTGGTTTGATGTAAGTGGAGGGGGAAACGACAGCGAGTGGAGTTCATTTGTGTTGTTTTCATTGTGAATCAACTTGTTTGAAGGATTAACTTAATCCAGTGACATTTTGTTGATACCAGCCTCAGTCTGAGTTATTGTACTGTATCGACTACTCTGAAGATTCTTTAAAGTAAGAAAGTTGTGCAAGTAAGAATGAGACCAAATACCGTAATAGAAATTATCCCTGATCCTCCTTCTGTGAATAGAACATATCATTGTCGAGGCATGTTCAGTCTTCAAGCTCCATATTTTCCTCTTCCCTTGTGTTTTACTTGAGGTGTTGATCCATAAGAAGATACAGTATATTTGTGGTTTTAAGAACCAAAAACCATCTCAATGTAGTTCTACATCTCCTCTCTCAGGCTTCTCTCTGGAGCTCTAGTAAGTAGCTCTAACATGTCAGTGAGCCAATCAGAAAAGAGGAGGCGCTGGGCCTCTCTTTTCATTGGCTGGCTGTTTTCTGAGTGATCCAATAAAAGATAGCAGATTTCAGGTAAAACACTCAGAGAAACCAAATCCTGCAAGGTTGGATTGTGGGTCCAGGTGGGTGGGGCTTGGGGCATGGCAGAAAGCGGTGACTGCTTTGTTATGACATCACAAAGTTCCAGAAGTCCTGACTGCTGGTTTTAAGGATCAGTGTCTGAATACAGGCTGTGCGCATTTCTCTGTGGACTGAGGCTTTGATACTTTCGAAGTATTAATATAGAACCTAGACCTGATCTATAATCAAACAACACATGGACATCTACCTTTACACAATGTTGGACCTTTAACAATCAATTAATCAATCAATCAAACTTTATTTGTATAGCACTTTTCATAGGTTAATGCAGTTCAAAGTGCTTCACAGACTGATCAGCTAAAGAGAAAAGGACAAATCAAGTGAGAAATCTGAGAAACAAAATAGATTTAAAAAGAAGACATAAGAAACATTAGAAAATTAATGATAAAAGAAAACATAAAATAGGATAAAATACAATGTACAACATAATTATAATAAAGTAAGTGAATAAAATGAAGTGACTAAGCCAGGCTGAAGAGGAACATTTGGACTTTCCGGCCGCTCTCAGGTCCAAGTTGGTAAAGTCAAACCAAGAATGCCTGAAGCTGTAAACTTGTAAAAGTGGGCTGGACTTTAATTTAAGAGAACATCACTAAAGCTATCTAATCATTATCTGCCTTTATATCTTTTATCTCTCTAATGGAGTGTCTCTTTGGCCTTTATGCAAACCCATACAACATCACAGTGTAGGACGAACTGGATCCTCTGTCAAAATGATCGCGCCAAGTGTACTTTACTGATGAATAATCATTGTTTTAATCTGACAAGAATCTTTCTCAGCTGAGACCTGACATCCGTGACCTAAAATCCGGCCCCTTACTTGGTCCACATGCTTGTTTTCTTCTGGCCCAGTATGCACCTGGTTCCACAGCCCAAATCTGGCCCATATACAGCCTGATTTTAAGATGCTACCTCCACATCTGGACCACAGTCTTCCTGCTGTCAGTCAATACTGGCGGACAACAGCCAGACTCTGCCCAGATGTGGAAGTATATGGGCCGGACTCGGGCCGAGGACCCAGGCATATGTCAATTTGCTATCTGGGATGCTTGACAAAAAAAAATAAAGAAGATCCGACAAAGGTCTTCTGCAGGTGAGAATTCAGGAAAAGGAAAGGTTGTTTCTCTGGCTCTATCAATATGAATCATTTCTTATCATGGAAATGTTGAAGTTCAGAGGTTTTGGGTACACAAGACTAAATTTGGCAAAATTGCAACTTAAATCAGAAACTATATCTGATCAAAGAATTAGAAAACAAGATTATAAATCAGATGAACCCAGCCCTACACAGGGACATGCATACTCAACATCCTGTCATCAAACTTCTTCTTCTGCTGTCTGCTAGTGGTGTCCTGTGGCTCCCATGCTGCTCTGCTCTCCCAGGTCTTAATTCCCAGCAGGCCACAGCTCAATGAGCTGCAGTCACACTGCCCCCTCTCTCCCAGTGGAAACCAGAACCCAAGCAATTTACATATGTAATTGAGTGGAAAGCAATTGTGCTGGGAGCCGTCGACTGTAAGCAGCCACTGGTAGGCATGTGTATGTGTCTGTCTGTTTCTGTGTCTAGACTCACATGTCAATGAGAAAACGATAATTCTGATTTATGACAACTTGGGTCTTATTTTCTTCTTCTTACTTCTCAATCAGTTATAATTACACAGTGGAATAAGGTCCAGTGGGTCCAGAAACACTAGTAGACACACAGTAAAACCTGACACCAGGTCCTGGAACATTTGTTAATAGGCCATAAGGAACCGGTATGAATCAGCAAACAGATGTGAATAGTTTATTAAACATTATGGGCTACTTGTGCGATGGTTATCTTGAACATAGTGTGGCCTGTCTGTCATCCCTGTCACTCCTAAAACAATGGGATGCACATTTTGAGCTTGAAGTGTGCAAGATTTGACTGCATCATGAGCCGCTTAACTTCTATCTTTATCCTCAATTACTGTTGCAGCTAGCTCGCTAACGTGAGTGAAAATACACCTCTGGCTGGTTGGTGTTGGCTGGTGGAGCAGCGAGAGTCGGGAACTCCTATTTTAACCACGTGATAAACCAGTTTACTCAGAGGTAAAACGGAAAGTGAGCCAATGGCTGTGCCTCACTGCTCACTATACAGTCCACTATATAGTGAGTTCGCCAGTTTGTGATGCTGTACGAATGTATAGTGAGAATTATTATAGCCTATATAGTGGAGTCATAGCATCCAACAATGCATCATGAAAAGCAGTAGTAGAGAAAATGACCGGAGTAGAGTCCAAACTGTTTTTCCGTTTAACCGATGAGCTCACTGTACAGTCCTCCACACAGAACTCCCTGGATAGTGAGGAGGGAGGAGTGAATGAGTGAGTGATTTCAGACACAACCAATGTGTTGGTAATAATCCCACCTTCCACAGGGAAATCGCATGTGTGCACAGCTGCGGCAAGTAAAGTCAGAGCAGGAAGTCGGTCCGTAGACTGGGATGGATGTTTCTCTTCCAAATAAATGCGGAGGTTTGTTTACAACCTGCCTGATCATCCCACGTTTCTTGTGCGGTCAGACTTCTTTTTAGTGATGTTGTCGTTGCAACACGGCTCAAACATTAGTATCAGTGCATTAGTATCATCAGCGCTCCTCATGGCAAGTAAACTGAACGGCATCTGTTAAGTGCCCCCTTAAAAGCCTTTTTAATGGTGATGTAGGTCTTCAGGTGTGTTTGACATGCTGCTACACTCGTGTGCGTGTGTGTGTGTGTGTGTGTGTGTGTGTGTGTGTGTGTGTGTGTGTGTGTGTGTCATGTACAAGCTTTCTCCATTCTCAAGACCGGAAAAGCTCTCATCACCCACATCATCCAGCAGCATTAAAGTCCTTCTATTGTTTAAACTTGTGACATGCAACACAGAGATAATGTACACAAGTATCCTGACTTTCATGCTCCAGCAGCACGCCGGCTCCTCCTCCATAAGCTATTCTAAGATGCAGAGTGGAATTGCGTCGCTTCATAATAGATTATAGCGATGATACCTTCTGATGTTTATCGACACAGCGGGACTTGTGTGTCTTGTGTGTCAGACTGACTGTGATCGAAAGATTATCAAACAGTCGCGCAGACTCACATTACGCTCTAGGAAAGCCACACTGCTGTCTAAGCCCTCTGCAGATTAAAAGGAGCCGAGTTTTGTTTCTATACGTCCCCTGAATGTGTCACAACCCCACAGTCTCCAGAGCAGACACAGGAAGTTTGGAGCCTGCTTTTATCTGCAGCTCACAATAGCAGCACTGTGCTTTCCAAAAGCTTGAGTTATTACTCGGAGGAGGAAATCGTTATGGGGGAGAATGTATTTAAAGTCCTTTGATTGTGAAGGACCGTATCTTGTGCTACAGGAGAGGAATTGTAGTCTGTCACCCCCCCCCCCCCCCACCCCCCCCCCACCCCTTCTTCTCTGTTGCTTCCCAAAAAAGTTCAGTCTTATCTGTGAGCTGGTGACTCCAGCTCAGCCTCAGCTTTAGTATGAAGGCATGCTCACAGTTTGACAAGAGTGCCACTTGTTGGTGAGTCACGTTACTGCGTCGGGAGACTGAGAGAGTCAGTGCATTCCACTGTTTTTTAATCATCTCAGTGGGCACTGTATGAATTCGAGGGTTTGCAAGATGTTAAGCTAATTTCACAAATAAATATTTAAGCCATTTATTTTTGATTTATTTTGAAATGCTGTGTTTGCTCTTCATGCCTCTAAAACCATTGAAATGAGAACAGAAATGAGAACATCACTGTGTGGATGAAATGGTCACACGTCACAAAATCCAAAAAGACTGGAAATCTGCGTTTTAAAGCTTCAAGCAAACCTTTCCTCAGAGCAGAGAGTGCACTGTAAAAAAAAGTTTGATGTTGATGTTATTAGTTTTTAAATCAATTGAAACAGCTTTTAACTGAAGTGTCAATATTATACAGTAACATCCAATAAGTGAAACAGCTCAAAGGGACACTTCCGAGATGGGTGTTGGAATCGCATTTCCCTTATTCTTCAGTTCCCCAACTTTATGGGAGACATCAAAAGCAGAATGGTTCGCATGCAGACAACAGAGGCAGAGATATCTGGACTTGTAGCCTGGAGTCATGCTCGAGCTTGATGACATCACTGTGATCTTATCAGGGTTATTTGTTTTTCTTTGTTTGTTGGTTTTTTTTAGATTTTTCATACATGTAAAGTTGGTCTAAACCGTAGGCTGTTCATTTCTGTATTAAGTTTTAAGCGTCATGGCAACATATTGTTTTACAAAAATTTTTTTTTTTCAGCCCAGACATGAGAATTTGCTGAATCATTGAAAGCTGATGCTGGTTTTCTCTGGTCATTGAAGACTTTATTTATTTTATTTTTAGTTAACTGTTCACTTATATTTTTTTTGTGAGTTACATTTGACAATATGAAAGTCATTGTCATTTGACAATATGAAAGTCAGTTATCATTTTTATTGCCCCAGGTTTGGAATTTTGCTAAAAAGAAAAAACAACAAATGTAGTCTTAGTTTCCTCGATGGGAGCTACAGCCCATATATAAAACATATAACTGAAATCAATGGAGTGCCCCTTTGAAACAGCAGGCTGGCTAATTCAGAAGGCTTGATTAGTAAAGCTCTTCCAGGCTGGGTCAGTGGGTCTCATTGAATTCTGTTGACAAAGACATTCATGATTTTACTTCTCTGAATAACAAGTTAATATCCATAAGTACATACACACGGGTTCATGCTGCATGATTGAAACCGTTCTTGTTGTACATTTTCAGTCAGTGTTTGGTGATGTGATGCGCGTAGGCGTTGTGCATGTGTGTGTCCCGAGGATGTCCAGCTGTCAGAGCTCAACTAGGTTAAACTGAGTGATGTCCTTTAAATAGAGACATATTGGCAGAGGCAGGCCGACCTGATTAATGGCTGGGTCCCACTGGGACATGAGGAGGAACCACAGTGAGACGTGCAGTAAAATGAGGGTTTATTCTGTAGAAGCCAAAGATTTCTGCTGTTTTTGACATGTAAATAAATTCTCCATTGCTGAGCAACAGGCACCTCCTAACTCTTATCATTACTCAGTTACCAGTGGCAGCTAAGAGGGGAGAATTGCAGGATTGCGACTGAAGTGTTCTTAATCCCTAAATCCACTGGAAAAAACTGAGCGAATACTCTAAAGGTGCCCTTGAGCAAGGCACTGAACCATGAGGTCTGCAGTGGAGCTGCTTGGCTTTCAACAGCACGACACTGTGGGCAGCTCCCAGGTGCCAATGCTGAGTCCAGATTCACAAAAATAAATAAAAGGAAAGAACGTTATACCAAGAAAAATAATACGCTCCTGTGCCATTGTTGTCCTTCCTCCGTCAGCCAAACAAACACTGGGCCTTTAATTGACTATGCTGCTCAGGGACGTGTGTTCAGAACAAGCAGAAGTTACACACAAACAGAGACCAAGCTCTCAAATAGTGCAGCCGACAAGATGTGAGGCATGCTACGCACGCTGCCTAATTGTGGTCATGATAAGAATACTGAGGAGGGTCTCTGTGTGTGTGCATGCTTGTGTCTCAAGGCTTACAAATTCACTTAATTTGCCTAATGTAGCAAAATGACTCAGCTACAGCCTCTGAGGTGAAGGTGTGAGTGAGAATCACCTCATCAGGGGGGAGCGACGTTTAAGGGTGTCTATAGTTGTCATTGCAAAATCCGTCAAAATGCCAAATATTTGCCTGGTTTCCCTCTCCTGACTGTGTGTGCCAGCCACCCAGGTTTAGACGACTAAAAGTATGTAAATCTTTGAAAGTTATAATTTGTAACTTTTCCACGTTTAAATGTCTAAAAACAACTGGACCTATGTTCTATATGTTGTTCAGTTGTGTTCTTACATTATCACAAATGTTCCATCAATTCTCAAACCAGAGAAATCTGTGATTTTTAACATGTCAATGACATCATATCCTCTGTGATCATGTGTCAGTGTGTTTGTCTGACAGAAGCTCAACATTGACTTTTATCTAGTTTTAAGCCACAGACACTTTTGACACCTTGGTGGTTTTCAGCTCTATATTTGAACCAGATGAAGGATTTTAGTCGTGGACGTTTGGATCTGAAGTTATCAGAGAAACAAGCTGAGGAAATGTTAGACAGCTCAGCTCCCAGCTGCTGGAGACGTCCTGTCCTGTGTCACTGAAGAGCGTCGCTGAATCTCTGAGTTTAATCCTCTGGTGTGTTTGTTATGGAGAGGAGGACACCTCTGTGGATCATTCAGCTGCTGGTAAAAACCTGCTGAACGTCTGCTTCATAAGTTATCAGAGAAACAATCAGAACAAAGGTTAGCATCAATCTCAGCTCCAGCTCTTCCCTGAGTCTCTGTCCTCCGTACAGCGTCGCTCAAACACTGACTTTACATGTCAAACTGCTTCATTCAGTGTTTTTAACAGTTAGAATCACCAGGTCTGTTTGATTTCCTGAACCACTGACACTGAAGGAATCCAAACCGGTCACTCAACACCGTCTTTTGTTATTGTTTAGCTTGAGGCCCCTGGAGGCAGAAGGCACAGACTGTGAGTTTAAGTGAAATAACTGAAGTGAAAATTGTTGTACCTTTGGAAGAACTATTTGTGCTCATGTCAGAGTCCATTGCTTAAAGTACAAAAGGTGATTCAGAAAAAAGTTCCTGAGGGCCTTTACACTGCCTGTCACAAACTACACAGAATGCATCACTGCTATTTGGCTGTTTGGTTGTTTGATGGGGCCCTAAGCAGCTGTTGCTTATCTCTGGGGCCAGCTGTGGAATCCAGTTTAGTGTTGTTTCACCACTAAGTCCAGGCACGAACACTAGAATGCTACAGTACTAACTTCTGCCAACCTTGAACAACGATAACAAACTTGTACTTTTGAGATAGCTGGATATTTGTGGTTTGGTTCCTTGAGGAGTCAATGAGCAGATCAGGAGTCTGAGTGAGGCTAAACATCGTTAAAAAGAAAGCTTTTCTTACCACAGCATTTGTCTGCGTGCATAACATACATACCTAATTAATGTTTTAAATCATCATTACAAGCGGCACTTTCCTTTTATACACTTTGTGTCTCTTTGCTGCTTTGCATCCATTAATCTAAAACCCTGGCGACTGAATGAAACAGATGTTTAGGAAAAACCAAACCGTCAGCGAGTGTTTTCGTTACGTGGTGGACCTGAAGAAACAGTCGAAAAGATTCCTGCACCATAAGAAATACTTTCTGTACAGACCAGCTGCAATAATAAACAACAGCACCTATAAACCCTAATTCAACAGATTCCCACCTATCACGACCCCGTAATGAATGTGACTGGTTCATTAGTCCCATCGATCAGCCCTATAGGCCTCACTCTGGGTGTCCAGGATATAATTGTGATTGGTGGGTTGGCAGGTCCTGGGGTGCCCCGTGTTTAATGCCTTAACTTTATGAGCTGTATAACTCTGAATAGATAATCAATACAGTGTTGCTACGGTCTAAGCAGCATGTAAAGTGGACAGAAAGTTCTTATGGCCTGAAAAATGGCCTTGAATAAATGTGCGTGTGGCCATGCATGCATTTATATTCATCAGTTTTCCAATAGCATTACTAAACAGTGCATGCAGAAGTATTCAGACCTTCACATTTTGTTACACTGCAGCCTCATATTAAAATCATTTGAATTAATTTCCCCTTCTCAAATTCAGTAAAAAGGAAAAACTGATATATCACATTGACATAAGTATTCAGACCCTTTACTACTCTACTTGGTGGAAACACTTTCAGCAGTGATTACAGCCTCAAGTCTTGGGCTCTCCCAGTCTGAGGTCCTGAGTGGTCTGGACCAGGTTTCCATGAAGGATATCTCTTTGCTCCATTCAGCTTCCCCTCAGCTCTGACCAGTATCCCTGTCCCTGCCACTGAAGAACACCCCCCAAATAGGCCAAGCAAATCTTAGTCTTATCGGTGCAGAGAATCTTGCTTCTCAGTCTGGGAGTCAGGGATACAGTAGATCCTTTAGGTGCTTTTTTTTTTCCCAAACTCCAAACGCCTTTCAATGAGGAGAGGCTTCTGTCTGGGCACTCTGCCATAAAGGCCAGATCAGTGGAGAGCTGCAGTGATGGTTGTCTTTCTGGAAGTTTCTCCCATCTCCACACAGGATCTCTGAAGCTCAGCCAGAGAGACCATTGGGTTCTTGGTCACCTCTTGTACCGAGGCCCTTCTTCCCTGATTGCTCAGTTAGTCCCTCCATCATTTAAGAATGATGGAGGTTGCTGTTCTCTTGGGAACCTTCAATGCAGCAGAAATGTTTTTGAGCCTCGACACGGTTCTGTCTCTGAGCTCTGCAGCAGTTCCCTCCTCCTCATGCTTTCTGCTCTGATCTGCACTGTCAGCTGTGAGACCTGATATAGACGGGTGTGAGTCTTTACACATCATGTCCAATCAGCTGAAGTTACCACAGATGAACTCAGATCAAGGTGTAGACACGTCTCAAAGACGATCAAGAGAAACGGAAGGAACCTGAGAAAATACTTAAGTCAATGTGACATTTCAGTTTTTGACCTCTGTTTTCTTCCCTTCTCTTTGCTGTCTGTCTCTCTCACAGGTGGTGCTGGTGGGTTCATCCATAAACGAACGGGATCAGATGCTGTTTATCAGCACGGACGAAGGTTCCTCCTTCCAGCGACAGCCCATCGCCTTCACCCCAGACACGCTCGTCTTCCACCCCAAGGAAGAAGACAAGCTCCTGGCTTACTGCAAGGAGGGCAGGGTGGGTATCACGGCGCCGCAGACACATCACAATAAATAGTTGATTCTGTAGCGGAATGAATGAACAAGAAGCAGCACTGGTGTTAAACCACCAGGATTCCTCTGCAGGCAGTGCAGCAATGCATTAAATTTCAATTTTCACACACACCGGCAGAAAACAAACCTCAGAGAAAACCTGAAGTGTGATTTACCATACAGCAATACAGCTGGGAGGCAAACCTTCTTATGCAAGTGAAATAAACAGAACAGTTCAACCAGACTATCATAACCATCTTAACTGGAGGTTTAACTGAAACAGTACACCCAAATTGAAAACTGTATGTGTCCACAACTACTCTAAGTACAGTAAGTCAAAGATGAATCAAAAAATCAGTCTATAAACTGTGATACTTCCAATGGACAGTTTTTCTCTTCCAAGTAAATTCGGCTAATCTGTCGCTGTGATTAAGATGAGGCAAGTTTAGATGTTAAAGTTTCTCTCCAGGTGTGTTTAAATCCTCAGCTAGCTATCGCTGCTATTTTGTTAAACATGATTTTCACACATAAAAAAACATAAAACATAAACATAAAAAATGGAAAACTGGGTCTGAAGTTCATCTACTCTTACTTCCTGATTGAGAAATCTGGATCAGGCCTTCTGCCCCGCCCACCGCCTGCTGTCTCCAGGTGGACAGGTGAAAGAGCAGAGAGTATCAAGATGGTCTCCCTGTCCCCACAAGTTGAAGCTTGAACATGCAGCCTGAGAAGCAAGCTAATACTAAAAGCTAACAAAATGTAGCTTACTGCTTTGAAGCATGGGAGAGAAACATCTGTTAAGTAATATGACGAATCCACTCGTTATATTTTGGTGTAATTTAAATATCCAGATTTGGTGTTTGGTAACAATACCATGCTACTTAATGGTAAAATAACTCGCTACTGGAAACGTGACATCATTTTGAGAAGCTAGCAGGGACTGTAGCTACAGTATCTAACCTGAATGCTTCAGGGGAAATGTACCTGAACTTAGACACACTGCTCCTCCCAAAACCCGACGAAACATACAGCACCATGCATCAGAGCTCTTTGTATGTTTTCGTATCAGACAGTACAAACATTGTGTAATTACCTTCATCACAAGATTCTCAGTGAATTCCTCCCTGTGGTGTTTTGAAATCCCGTCTAAGCAAAACTGTCAGTGTTAATACAAGTGTTAAAGTGGACTAATTAACACTGACAATTATACCGTGACAGCGGCTTCTTAAGTATTAATGAGCACGTATACACACTTACACATCAGAAAATATGTCTGCTACACGGCTCGCCATGTCGCGCCCTGCTGTTCTCCATCCAGCCCTCTCTGCTACACAGGGGTTCACTGTTTTCATAGTTTTAACATTGTCGGTCCAATCGCAGCAAACATGACACCACAGTGCTGTACTATGTATTGCTTACGCCTTGTTGCAGGTCTCATTAATTTTGAGGCATTAATACACAATGAAACATCTGCCAGCCTTTACACTGCATGAGTTTGTTTTTACAGCCGGGGTTCCAACCTCACAGTTAAAACCCATTCAAGGTGTCCCAAGTTCATTTTAGGCCTCTTAAAAATAAAAGGAATAAAGGTCTTCGTTGACCAAAATGATGTTTATGATTATGTCTCAGCTATCTCACAGTCGGAGCTGGAGACATAATTTCAGGTTGTCCGTCCGTGCATCACATTCTCGTGCACACGATATCTCAGGAACGCCTTGAGGGAATTTCTTCAAATTTGGTACAAATGTTCACCTGCTCTCACTGCAGCTGTAGACTAAAGGCATAAAACCTTCACCTCGACTCAAAGATGAACTGATTAGATTTTATTAGTCAAAGGTCAAAGGTCAAGGTCACTGTGCCCTCACAAAACACTTTTTAATCATAACTCAAGATTTTATACAGCAATCATGAAAAAGAAAATTCACACAAATGGTTCGTATTTTTTATGACTGGATAAACAGGGATGTAATCTGAAACTCGTCTGAGTGTAGGAGGCAGAGGACCACGAGGAGGTGATTCCAGTTCTTCTCCTGTTTCTCTGTGTTTTGCAATATTCTTGTGAAATACCAGATTCTTTCAACAGTCCAAGAAGGAAAAATCACTTCCTCTCATCTTTCATCCAGACACACTCAGACCATAACCTGTGATGAGAGGACCACAAGTGGACACTGGGTCATGTAAAAGGGCCACAAAACAAAACAATTGGGAAACACTGATGTGCTTTAAAGCGCACAGGTTCCACTGTTTCTGGCACCAGCGATAAACTCATAATTTCCAAAAGGTGTCTTTGCTTCAGGAGAGTCAGGGAGGGAGGGTCAGCGATGTTATCTTCATTTTGAGACATGACTGTAAAGAAGACCACTGGAGTGAATAGAAATAAATAAATCTAATCTCAAACATAAATATCCTGTATATATATCTTTATATATACAGTATATATGTATATAAAGACTGGTTGTCAATTCAACATGTCAAACTCACACTCTCACAGGTTCACACACACACACACACACACACACACACACACACACACACACACACACACTCTAATTGAAAAGTGTACTGTCAAGTGGAAATGGAGCTAGACAGATAGAGGTGGGACATCAGGTCCACAACAGTTCATAAGTTTGAGTGAACTCCTCCTCAACTTCAATAATTTACACATAATTAAACAAGAAATTCAATTAGGTTTTAATCTGTTCCATATGGGCAGGCTGCAGATGGAGGCAAGGAATCCATTCAAACAGAACAAAAAAAATCATTTAGCTAGAGGATGATGGGAGGATGCGTAGCAGAACGTTTGAATTAAGACGGTTCATGAGGGCAGGGACAGACTTCTATCAAGGTCAGAATCAGCTCTCCTTTTCCCTTTTTTCACCGCTGGGCATGCTCGTTTGGAATGTGCTTCAGGAATGGGTTTGTTTGCGAATGAGTCACAGTTGCTGATAAGGCTGAGCAAGAAAGGCTGTTATGAGCATATATGGAGAGAGGATGTAGAGACCAAGGAACAGCAATGGTGGAGTGAAATGCTATCAGAGCAGAGGCGTCCATCTCTATCTCCAAAAATCTCCTGAAGACTCGTGTCTTTCATGAGCACTTCCTCTTCTAACACCGTTAACACCTTGCACTTTGTCTTATTGAACAGATTTAGAGTTTAGTGCATAATCCAAAGTCTCCCTCTGTACTGAAGCTTGAGGTTTGCCCCTCTATTGTAAGTCACATTGGATTTGAGCGTGGCAAGAGTTGAGAATGCGTTTCACAGTTTGAGAAAGTTGTGTTTTTCTATGGCGGAGGAAGTTTGTTTGATGAAATCTTTTTCTCAGCTCCAATGTGCTTTTCAGATATTAAGGATACGTTGTGTGAGGGATTCAATAGACTTTAATTTTGGGTGCAATCACTGCCATACAAGCTTAGACAACACCCACACACACATCAGTACAAATACACATTCCCTCTCACTGCTCATAAAATAGAAGTCCTAAGCACACACTCTAACACGCATATAAACCGCTGTTATTAATAATTCATTGAGCTCAGTCTTAAAGTCTTGGATTGTTTTTTTTCCAAATAGAGTTAATTTATCCTCCATTGTAAAGGATACAGCCAGTAGTAGGACTGGGGTAAGGCTTTATAATGTAAGGCCGGGAACACACTGGCTGTATGGCGTGTGCGTGGCGGCTGCGTCACTGAACTGCTGCGGATCGCACGTGCATACGTGCGTCTACATAGAGTTTGCAGGCTACTCCAATGTTGAGTTTCTTTCCATTATCAATTAATTTCTCATTTATTTTTGACAGAAAACGTCACTAAAATGTCACTGTCTCCACATGCAGCTGCTACAATGTTCAAAAAACATAATATCTATATTTGTTCATGTCTGTATCACATTTAGATTCAACTTCAACTACAGACGAAGGTGTCAGCTTTACGTAATGTTGCTGGTGTGTCAATATGACATCGACGGGTCTTTTCTCTGTCTATGTCACGCGTGAAAAATAGACGAGACGCCGAATCTGTAGATCACTTGACGCAGCTGCTAACACGTGCACCGAAATAAAAAGCAAGATGTTCCACAGCTGCCACGCACACGGCACGCACCCAGTGTGTCCCAGGCCTAAAGGGCTTCTGCTCACTGAAACGCTACAAGTGGTGAGTTTGTGATAATACAGAATGCAGTAACTTTAACACAACATACAGAAACGTAATGCGAAAATACCGTAATAGATAGATAGATAGATAGAAAGTCTTTATTGTCTCCAAGGGGCAATTCGGTCTGCAACAGTAGTCAACAACACAACCAGTACGCATCATAAATAAATAAACAATACATTTAGACACAAAAACATCTTAACCTACAGTAGATTTCATCATAATAAATTACAGGCACTGAGAGTCCATCAATATTTGTTAATTGCATTGACAACTATGTCAAGAACTTCTTTAAAAACCCAACAGCTGACGGGGCAAATGTCCTCAGATATATATCAGAGGGCGTTAGACATGAAGACCTGCCTCTAATACAAGCCTGTAACGTTCTGGAGTTGAGGTAAATAATCATGAGCACAGACAGTGGGAGAGAATAGGACGTTATTATTCAAACCTTTTTATTGAGATTTTTGAAAACACAAACGTGGTGGTGCCATACCAAAGAACATACAGAACATAAGCAGTAAACACATCAAACAACATAAAATATGCAACACCTCATAAATTAAAAACCATCATCATCATCATAATAAATAAAAAATAAAATAAAAATAATATTAATATTAATATTAAAAAAAAGGGGGGGGGGGGTCAGAGGACCTACTTCTGCTGCTTGGATACAAGGAGAAATGGCAGCCAGAGAGAGAATAGGACGTGATGATGTCAGTTGTTTACAGCGGTTCCACAGCAGTTTTCAACCATTCCACACATTGCCCACATGCAGCTTTACAGCTACCACTGTAAGCTCTGATCTACTCTTCTCCTGCCTTTTTTTTCCATGCAGCTCTTCGCTTCCACAGACCTGGGCCGCAAGTGGACTTTGCTTCAGGAGCGGGTGACCAAGGACAGAGTCTTCTGGTCAGTTAAACTTTCTCTTTATTACACTACACTGAGTTGGTGAGCAAGGTCAACATTAAGCCTGTTAGCGTTGTCATTGTGAGCTGATTTTAGCATTTAGCTCAAAGTGCTTGTGAGCCTAATTACTGCCTCACATTTCCGGTCATGTATGTGTTAAACAAACGAGGTACACTGTGAAAATGAGAGTGTAGAGTTATTGTTTGTACTGTTGAAGAGAACCAGGCTAGCTAGCTAGTTCCCCTGGTTCCAGTCTTTATGCTAAGATAAACAAACCATGTCCTCCAGCTTTGTAATAAACCTACAGAAAAGACATCAAATCAATCTTCTCATCTCACTCTTGGAAAGTAAGAAAATAAATGTATTTCCCATTTTAATACAGCTTAAAGCAATATATGATTCATTTTTCTTTTACAACAGACTTATTTACCATTTGCTGGTTTAAACTCTCAGTTTTCAACGTTGGCTGGTTATATTTTTCCCTTGGAGCTCTATATGTTATCCAATGGTAATACAAGCATGGGGGTTTATTTTACTTCAGTTTTTTATTTCTTGTTTGACTTATTAGATTGAAATCAAAAGCCCGATGCAGGAAACTATGTTTTGATCAAGTTTTGTCAGACACTCTATATCACTATATCCTGTATATCACACATGCCATGTGCTATTTACACAACACTGCTCAAACATGAAAATGATCTCTACAGCAGGTTTGTACCAGATGCTAATAAATCAGTTTTACGTCTGCTGTAATAAAAAAAGTTTTCTTAATCATGAATTTGAATTGGAATGTGTTGGTAAGCACTGGCACTGGAGTTTACGCAGCGGACCGTTTTATGGATGAATCTCTTGATATTTTTGTGGTTGCAGAGGCAGGAAAAGTTCCCACAGCAGGTGGAAGTATATGGCTTTTCCCCTCACATGTAATATTTCACAGCTCGAGAGCTATCTCTTCCAATCCTTCCCCTCCTCACTCTCCCCTCCATGCTATCTTGTATCATATATCTCTCCCTCTTCTTCTTCTCTCAGCTTTGTGTCTTCCTACTCCTTCCTGTACAATTATGTGCATTACTGTAAGACAATGCACTCGTTTAAATAAAATTGAGTTTACTCTCTTTTTCTGAAGGTCAGGAAGGCATCGCAGGCTCCTGTTTGTTTCCTCTCACTGCAGATAGTAAATGAGCTGGTGCGGATGCCCAGACACCTCTGATTTATACCACCAACTGTAACGCACAAATCATCCACACACTGTGCTGTGAGAGAATGAGAAGGTGGAGGGGGGGGGGCGAATAGGGCCAGGAAGGAAAGAGGGCCTTAATTACTTCCCACTTTACACTAAAGTTACATACTCTTGATCAGAGTTGGGATCTGAATATGCACACTAAACCATGACCCCTGTAATGCAGAGTTATCTTAAACAGTCTGTAACTTCTGCCTCTCGGGGGTCTCTCAATCTAAACAACAACAAAAGACGGCGTTGGGTGATGTCATCAACTCATTGAATAGCGTGGGATCACGTTGTCTTCACCACCATTACCGTAAGCTCCGCCCGGTTCCTCCTCCTCCTCCCAAGGTGTAAAAAGTGTATGTGGCTTAAAACTAGATAAAAGTCAATGTTGAGCTTCTGTCTGACAAACACACTGACACATGATCACAGAGGATATGATGTCACTGACATGTTAAAAATCACAGATTTCTCTGGTTTGAGAAGTGATGGAACATTTGTGATAATGTAAGAACACAACTGAACAACATATAGAACGCAGGTCCAGTTGTTTTTAGGCATTTAAACTTGGAAAAGTTACAGATTATAACTTTAAAAGATTTACATACTTTTAGTCGTCTAAACCTGGGTGGCAGGCACACACAGTCAGGAGAGGGAAACCAGGCAAATATTTGGCATATTGACGGATTTTGCAATGACAACTATAGACCCCCTTAAACGTCGCTCCCCCCTGATGAGGTGATTCTCACTCACACCTTCACCTCAGAGGCTGTAGCTGAGTCATTTTGCTACATTAGGCAAATTAAGTGAATTTGGGAGAATGTAAGAACACAACTAAACAACATATAGAACATAGGTCCAGTTGTTTTTAGACATTTAAATGTGGAAAAGTTACAGATTAGAACTTTAAGTTTCACCAACATTTCACTTTTCACGTCTGGATTTCATTATAACCTAAATTTAAATCCAGCATGTGTTTTTTTAGTCTGACTAACGCTGTATCAGGGAAGTAGGACTTCAAATGATTATTTTACAATGTACATTTAATCCCTGCTACTCTGAAACTGAACCACATACTGTTGTATTTGATTTGGCTCAGGTAAAACTGCCTGCGGCAGACACTCAGGTATTCAGGCCTGCACACACCGTGAAGTTACGACCAGCTCTGTGCGGACATGCCTGTGCATACATGTGCTATAAATGTGTGTGGTCAGGAGCAGACAGCATTAGCTAACGTCGCTGGCTCTGGCCTTAGCCGTGCCTGTGGCCTAACAGTCATAAAAGCAACAGGAGAACAGGGGTCTGGCAGCCATCGCACATAAATCACATTAAAAACATCACATTAAAATCATCCTGCTGCCGGGGTGGTCTGGCCAAATGTTGTTCCGGTGGACCTTGTTCTTGTTGATCCCGAGTTGTAAAGTTTTTGTTTGTCATTCTGAATAAAAAAAAGTAACAGCAGTTTTGAAATTGAACCGGCATCTCGCAGGATGACGGCTGACAACAAAAAGTAAAAGGTTGTTCGGTTAGGTGATGAAAATGCTATGAAAAGCGTATGGATAAAAGCTTAAACCAATGGTGAAACCAGAGCTGGGATGAAGCTGAATTCGAGCCCAGGGAGGATGTTTTCACAGTGTGTTGCACTTCCTCCCCCTTTTCTTCTAAAGCCATTCTCCCCTGTATTTATCAACCCTCCTATCTCTCTATCAGTCATGTCTGTCGTTCATTTCATTTCCCCAGCCTCCCTTTCAGCCCTCTCAGTCTGGCTACTTTCACTTCCCCGACCAAAGGAGGAGGAAACCCCACACAGTTAGGCTGTGATGAAGCTCTAACTGGACCAAAACGTCAGTTAAATGATGTATTGCCGGTGCGGAGTCTGCTCTCACCTTCAATCTTAGGCATTTGCATATCAAGCATGCAGCTGACACTTTTATCTGGAGTAACCTGCGTTGAGTGAGAAGGCTGAGGTTCAAAGCCTCAGTCAAGGAGACTTCAGCAGGAAAAAGGTGGGACCTGTTGGTCAGAAGTATTCTAACAGGCAACAGCTACGTAACCAAGATGAATGATTAGTTTTTTCTAGTCCTTTGCTTTGTCTTTTAAGCAGCTTTCTTACTCATTACCGAACTGCTGGCCTACTACTCATGTGTCGGTCAGTCTAATCTTAACACATTTGAATATTGACATGAAGATGTCTTCAGAGCAGCAGTGTTATACAACATGTAAAGTTTGGGGCAGATTGGACAAGGTATAATAAGATTTACAACAACTTCCTCTTTTGTGGCGAAACATTTCGCCACGCCATTCAACGAAAACTCAGAAGCTCCGCAATGTAGTCTCATGCAGGTCTTGAGGCTAGACTGACCAAATATGAAGTCCATCTGATATGTATATACAGTATATATGTGTATATATACAGTATGTACATATATTGTGCTCCAGTCTGACTGCAAACATGTTCAATTAGATGAATCTGATGTTTATCTCCATCAAAAACAGTGACGAGGAAGGAAAGAACGAGGCGAGCCTTCCACCTGCTGTAGCTGCACACGGCTCTGTTTAAAAGGCTGCTAGTCTAATATGTAACAAGTGTCACTAAACCTGACAGGAGAGATCCCCCACAAGACTGTGTAAGTTTTGTTGTCCCATAGGGAGAATTGCCTGATTCATGTGGGTTGTTGGGACCAGACTGATGAAACCTTCATGGAGGTCATCTGAATTTGTCGTGGTATCATCAGCTGCTTTAAAAGGGAGAGCTGTAAAATTCTAATATAAAGCGGCTCACCTAAATTTTTATGGATATCATCATCACGCCCTGTAGAAAACTTGAGTTTCTATTGGTTTGATGAAGCAATAAACACGTATACCATCATATGTGTTGCTAGAAGTCCTTGAATGTCAGGAAGCTAACTGATCGTACAGATGCAGATCCTGTAGCATTTCCTGTGATCCAGCCCCCCCCCCCCCTCCTCTCCCCCCATGGCTTGCTAATTGCTTGTAAAGGCTCTTTATAGGAAAAGTAATGAGGTTTTAAATCTCCATTCTGTCTTTACTGGGCTGGGGAAATTTCACAGACTGCACTACACAGTCCTAATCAGATGAACTACTCGGTTTAGTGTTCACAGAAGGGCAGGCAGAGCGAGCGTACTGTACAGTATGTCAGATGGCTTCTAAGAAGGAACAAGGGTATAAACATTTTTGGAGCTTTGTAAGCAGGCGAGGCAAAGCGGAGCACTTTCCAGGAAGAGCTGAGCTGTGCATATTTACAGAGGTATCTAAATCAAAGGGGACCAAAAGGATGCAGTATGTATAATCTGGGATGTTGTCATCTATGATTCAGTCACTGCACATTTTAATCAAATATTCAGTTTTAAATATTTTATTTCTCAAATAAATAAACCTGCCACTGCGGCACGATTCATTTGTGGACCTGTGATGAAATTAGTTCAGTCCATCTACTTTCTGTCAAGATGATGAAGCTGCGAACAAAGTGAAAGTGTCCCAGCCCACTCGAACACAACAGCATCTACAGCGGCAGCTTCAGTGACCGTTGAATGGCAGCTATTTTGAATTTCTTCTGTGTGTCACGATCTGATTATGGCAACTACAGTACGGTTTAAGCTCAACAAAGATTGTAGTTGTGACAAACAACACAATCCAAATGAACTAACTCAAATACACAGACAGACACCCCCCACCCCCCCTTCCCGCTCTCTCTCTTCAACACCTAATAATTATCCGTCAATGGTCAATCAGATGAGTTTGTTTACATCAGATCAGCTGTGTGCAGTAATAGAGACTCCTCTGATTACAGAACAGATATGAACTAAACTTTTCCGACAAATACGTTGCCATGGATACAGTGAGTTTAACTGTGGTCTTCGACTTGAGCCCCCTTTTCTTTCTTTTTTTTAACCCATCTTTGTTGTTTGTACATTTTGGAAAGTTCCTGTTATGTTATGTACCATTGGATGTGCTTACAACTATCACTGGAGCTTCTTCTTCTCTGGTTTTCTGATCGGCTTTATGGAGGTTTATTTGCGGTGGTGTTTTCGTGTCTGCGTGTTCAGGTCTAACTGAATCATGACTCTGATTTTTGACACAAAAACTCACACTGATGTGAGTTTCAGATGTTTTTGGATGATGATATTTGGGGACTTGTCAAATGATCTTATTCATCTGGTTTGTTTTGAGTGTTTTGATACGATATATGAATAAATGTAACCAGTGATATCAGACATGAGGAGCTCTCAGCAGAAAACAGGTTGGAGACCCTTGCGTTGAGGTATGGTTGTGTAACTAAAGAAGCTGGTTAAGGTTATGTTAGGAGAAGACTGTGGTTACTGTCAGTTGCAGGTTTGACAAGAATGCTGAGCTCCTACTTGAAAGTGAAGACATGCCCATGTATCACCCCGACCCCCTCACACTATCTCTCGCTTTGCAACACGAAGGACAAACTACTTCCTGTCCAGCATGATCGTATTAGGAATACTGGATTCAAAAAATGAGACTTGATTTGTTGACTGTGCTTGTTAGATACCTTATCTAAAATCTAAATTTGGTGTCATGCGGTCTTACTGTCCCTGATCAGAAATGTTATTGATGCTAGTAATAATCCTCTGTGTTGCAGGTCTGTATCCGGTGTGGATGTGGACCCTGATCTGGTGCACATGGAAATGCAGGATTCGAGTGGAGGTACGGTGATGCTCCTGCTCATTCACCTCATGGTGATGCTCGGGCTTGGTCACACAGTCACAGCTAAATGTTACCAAAATGATTCACTTAAATGACTTTGCTTTGATTCGTGCATTTGCTTGCTGATGCAAAGTAAAAGAGTTTGACTTTGGTTAATTCATTATGCAAATTTGTGACGTTGACCAATTACAAACCAGCCAACCAAGCTGCAACAACAGACTGGTTTTCTTCTGGGGGGAAAACAAATATATTTCTCTTTGCCTCTTCTGCTGTGACTAAGCATTTAAGGCGTACTTGTGAATTGTTTTTTTAATTAAAGAAAAGTAAAAGTATTTATTACCAAAATGAAATGTGTGTGTTCTTTAGGCCTAGTGAATGTGTTGCATTTCCTTCCACAGAAAACATTCGCAAAGCAGATTTTTGGAAAAACTTTAAACCTGAATTGTTTACATTCAGCAGTCTCCCTCTTTTGTGCCTTGTTTCTCCTTACATTCATGGAGTCAGAAAGCCATATAGCTCAGCAGACAACTGCACACTTCAGGGAAACCTTTCAAATGTGGACACAAGTACTAAACTTGGCACAAATCCTCCTTGGGTATTACTCATTAGCCGCTTGAAAATTCAAGATGGCCTCCATTTCTGGCAAGGAAATGTTATTTTTTTTCATCCACTATTTTCTCATATAAGAATAATCCAGGTGTCAAATGAAACATTTTAACAATGTAGAAGTGAAAGGAAATTTAAGAGTTGTGAATTTGACATCCTCATAGTCTGATACACAGGATTACATTACAAAATCATTGAAATCTCTCCTGGGTAAAATTCTGTGGTAAAATATGTGTTTCCTATATGCCAAAAATGGCATATAATTTTAAAATTTCAAGTGGCTTATGGGATTTTTCAAATGAATGGCCCTAGAGGGAGAAACGTACCAATTTTGGTGCTTGTACCACATTTGAAAGATTATTGCAGCACTAATAGCATTAACATGCTTTTTTTTTCTCTTCTCTTTATTCGTTTCCAACTCACTTGAAACCTGCATGTGAATTCACAGGAGCCAGAGCAAATGTTCAAACATAAATGTGTTTGTGCCACCACTAAAATTTGCTTGTACCACCTTCAAATGTGGTTTCACTAGTACAACACAAAACACTAGAAATCTATTGTGTTTAATAGGAATCTTCCTTTAAGTGTCTAAAACGTCGCCTGCAGTGTAAATACAGGTGGAGATGAATAGTTGACCTTGCTGTTGGGGGGGGGTCAATGGGGATTTAATGGGTAAGTTAAGGAGGGCCGCCATGGGCCCCCGGGGCAACAACAGCAAATCTGGATTATCATATCAGCTGAGTGACAGACAGGCAGGTTAGTGCTTCACCCGCCAACAAGGGCCAAGAGGGTAATAGAAGTAGTGAGTGTATTTGAGATTGTGTGTGGTTGTAATGCATGTCTGTGTTCTGGACTTCACCTCCTTTGGGTCTCTCAACCCATAATCCCCCACTCTAAATAAACCTGAGTGGGCAGAGTCAGAGAGTGGCGACAGATAATGAAGGGCAAAGTGAAGGATATGTTTTTTTTTTGTTTTTTTTTTAAATATTTGTAGTGACAAACTCTTTTTCTTCCATAAAACTCCCCTCTAGAAAAAATACAAACACTTCTTGAATCCCTTAAGGAGACTCGCAGTCTTTGAACCCACACACAGAGAGATGCTGCCTGCAATGTGAAAACTGTCAGCCCGAACAAGGCTGCCTGTGTTTGTGGAGGGTGAACGGGAAAGGCTGTCTGTCTGGGCCAGCTGCCCAGGCATGAGAGCTCTTCCTGGGGCTAGACAGCGCCACATGGTCCTCCCCCCCTCCACCTCCTCCTCCTCCTCCTCCTCCTCCTCATTCTCTTCCCTTTCCCTCTCCTTGCTTCTGTGCCCAGATAGATAGTTAGTCGAGGGGGGGCTGAAGCGATCAGGCATGCCAAACCAATCTGTTCGCCCTGTGCCCCCCCCGAACCCCCAACCCCCACCCTCCTCACATGGCATGGCCAAGGTTAAACGGTGACATGCTACAAGGAAGGACATAAAGTTGTAGGAGTCTCTGCAGAGGCGAGGAGCCGTGCCGATGTCATGTCAGGGGGTGGGGGGGTGGCGGGGGGGGGCTTTGCATCCAGGACCACTCATGACCAGTGGGACGAGACTAAAGAGAGACGGGGGTGGTGGATTGATGAATGAGCCATGTATACAGGGAGGCTGGCGGGGAGTGTGTTTGTGTGTCTGTGTCATCAGGGAGATTGATGTGCAGGAAAGCGTGAGTGTACCTTGCTCATGCACCAATACACACAAACATGCAAGCGTTCACACACTTTACTGTTCGGCCTGCAGAGAGAGAGAGACAGAGAGAGAGACATACATGGACATACATGTGTAGATAAGCACACACAGACACACACACACACACACACAGTAAACACTCTTGCAGTCAATATGATGTCATAAATTATTCAAGAAGTCACTCTTCTCTATTGTCAAAGTCAGTATTTACTTCTTGCAGGTTTCCTTGTACCACCCCATCTCTGCTGCGTAGGTGCAGGAAGTATGTGTGTGTGTGTGTGTGTGTGTGTGTGTGTGTGTGTGTGTATGTGTGTGTGTTTGCAGGTGTGTGAGGACAGCAAATGTCATGAAGACGTGTCTGTGCCACAGGCAGGAACTGAACACTTAGTCCAATCTAATAGTTTTTTAATGAGTTCCCCGCCGTATGCTGCTTTGATTAAATGTCCAGGCTTTTCAATAAATTAGCCAGTCCATTTGTTAGATCAGACACCTCTCGAACAAAGACGAAGCTGAGAAACAGAAGTGCAGAGCCGACGAGGAGGACAGACTCACTGATGTGATGTGGACTTGTTTAACTGAACTGAGTTTTTTGTCTTTGATTATTTTCTCTGGTGCTTTCACTTTAAAGAGAAACGATGTTGTCGCACATTTTTAAGACGCCACCGTAAAGAGCGCAGGGTCCCCTAAAGTGAGCTAGTTCTCTCCCTGATGTCATGTTCTATAGCCTTTAATAACCAGGGGCCGATCCCAAAAGCTAACTAAACAGCTTTTGTTTCACTCAGAGAATAGATAAATTATTAAAAGCCTTAAAGACAGGCTTTAGGTTCCCCTCTTCTTTAATTCAAGCTCAACACTTCCTCCATGTACCCAGGTTTGAGGTCTGCAGTTGGACCCTCTTAAGTGAATTAGGTGGCTCCTTCATCTCTACCGTGAGGCTAAAATATCCTCACTGGCTGGGTATCATTGGATAATCAAAAAACAAAATCACGTGGTCTATTTGTTTTTTGTTTCCAAACAAAAAGTGAGAAAACCAAATTCAAAAAATTGTCCAATTTTGGTTTTTGCAAATTCATTTCTTCATTTTTCTCATTTTTGCAAAAACAGTAGAACGGTGGGCAGACAGGAAGTGGAAGTGCAGTGTAAAAAAGTCAAAATAAAAGCTAAGAAGACATAAATAAAAGTGTAAAAATATAGTGTAGTACATATAGAAATATTAAAATCGAATATTCTATTCCCTTGACATTTAAAGGAGCAAATGAACTCCCTGACTCCACCTGTCTGTGGGCTAAAATCACAACATTACACTCGATATCTCATAATCTAATAATCAGATTTCCATGAAGTTTTGCTGAGCACATTAACGTCCCCATGAGGCTAAAATCCCTCTGTGTTTTGGTGCTCCAGCCACATCTTCATATAATTACAACAACCTCTTAGAGAATCATATCTGTCAGTCTGGTAGATGTATCATCCACTGAAGAGGTTGGTCAGTTGTATCTATTGATGTGTGTGTGTGTGTGTGCTTCGTGGGTTCGCTTAGTGCATCCCTGCTGCAATAACTCGCTGCTGTACAGACATGTGTATGGGTGCAGGCTTGTGTGTGTGTGTGTGTTTGTGTGTGTGTGTGGGGGGGGGGGGGGCTTGTCCCCTCTGGGAGGAGAATAACGGCTGAGTTTCAGCGGCCACTGTTGCTGATGCAGCTGCTGGTTGAAATTCAGTAGTGGGTGAGCTTTGCAACAGGCACTAACCTCTCTGTGTGTCTCTGTGAGGATAATCCCTTCTGGCCATTGGGAAGCTGGCATGACTCATAGAGTTTGGAAAAAGATGTGGGACATATGAAACGAAAGTTTTTGGCTGGCCCTTAACAGTCCCATAATCTGGGATGTTCCTGACTGACTGACTGACTGATCATATTTCCACCACTGGTCAGCCGAGTGCCTCATCAATGAGTTGGAGTTTTTGGATCAAACAGGTTCTATTTGGGAGGATTTTACAACTGTAGAGTTAACAACTAACAGCATTGTCTCTACATCTAGAGACTCTGGTTTCCCGGCTGCTCGGGAACTGCGGCGAAGAGGAGGAGCGCTTCCAATACACTGAGCCTCGCCTCCATTACAGCAAATAAACTACATTCATCACATGTATCATTATTACTAAAGGAGGCAGAGGAATAACTAAACATAAGACACACACAGCAGAGAGAGAGAGAGAGGGAGGGAGAGAGAGTCATCAGTAACGAGGCTTCGTACTAACGACT
>NW_019174422.1:153808-249066 GCF_002260705.1 Seriola dumerili | reverse complement strand
CGAAAGAGTACTCAATGAGGATGGTTAGGACAATGCAAGTTGCTAAAATCCTCCCAAATAGAACCCTGTTGATCCAAAAAATCCAAAACTCAATTGATGAGGCACTCGGCTGACCAGTGGTGGGAAATATTATCAGTCAGTCAGTCAGTCAGGAACTATCCCAGATTATGGGTACTAGATTAAGGGCCAGCCAAAAACTTTCGGTTCATATGTCCCACATCTTTTTTCCAAACTCTATGAGTCATTGCCAGCTTCCCAATGGCCAGAAGGATTATCCTCACAGAAGACACACAGAGAGGTTTAGTGCTGTTGCAAAGCTCACACCACCTACTGCAATTTCAACCAGCAGCTGCGCATCGCAGCAACAGTGGCCGCTGAAACTCAGCGTATTCTCCTCCCAGAGGGGACAACGCCCCCCCCCCTCCCCCCCCCAGCCGACACACACACACACACACACAAGCCTGCACCCATACACATGTCTGTACAGCAGGATTATATGCAGCAGGGATTGCACTACAGGAACCCACGAAGCACACACACACACACACACAATCAATAGATACAACTGACCAACTCTTCAAGTGATGATACATCTACCAGACTGACAGATATGATTCTCTAAGAGGTTTGTTGTAATTATATGAAGATGTGGCTGGAGAGCACCAAAACACAGAGGATTTTACCTCATGGGACGTTAATTGCTCAGCAAAACTTCATGGAAATCTGATATATTAGATTATGAGATATCAAGTGTAATGTTGTGATTTTAGCCCACAAGACAGGAGGGAGTCAGGAGTTCATTTGCTTCTTAAATGTCAAGGGAATAGAATATTCGATTTTAATATTATCTATATAGTACTACACATATATTTTAACACTTTTATTTATGTCTTCTTAGCTTTTATTTTGACTTTTTTACACTGCATCTCCCATTCCTGTCTGCCCACCGTTCTACTGTTTTGCAAAAATGATGAAAAATGAAGAAGATGAATTTGCAAAAACCAAAACTTGGACAATTTTTTGAATTTTGGTTTTCTCACTTTTGTTTTGGAAAACAAAAAACAAATAGACCACGTGATTTTGTTTTTTTATGATTTCAATGATACCCAGCCAGGGGTGATATTTTAGCCCCACCTCAGTAGAGATGAAGGAGCCACCAATTCACTTAAAGGGTCCAACTGCAGACCTCAAAACCTGCGGTACATGGAGGAAGTGTTGAGCTTGAATTAAAGAAGAAGGGAAACCTAAAGCCTGTCTTTAAGGCTTTTATAATATTATTCATATTCTCTGAGTGAAACAAAAGCTGTTTAGTTAGCTTTTGGGATCGGCCCCTGCGTTATATAAAAAGGCTATAGAACATGACATCAGGGAGAGAACTAGCTTCACTTTAGGGGACCCTGCGCTCTTTACGGTGGCGTCTTAAAAATGTGGACAACATCGTTTCTCTTTAAAAGTGAAAGCACCAGAGAAAATAATCAAAAACACAACAAAACTCCAGCCTTCGGCGGCATTGTCTCTACATCTAGAGACTCTGGTTTCCCGGCTGCTCGGGAACTGCGGCGAAGAGGAGGAGCGCTTCCAATACACTGAGCCTCGCCTCCATTACAGCAAATAAACTACATTCATCACATGTATCATTATTACTAAAGGAGGCAGAGGAATAACTAAACATAAGACACACACAGCAGAGAGAGAGAGAGAGGGAGGGAGAGAGAGTCATCAGTAACGAGGCTTCGTACTAACGACTATGAACAACTCTACATATCAAACACAGGGAGTCATAGTCATAAAGACCTGCCTCTAATAAAAGTCTGTTACGCTCTGGAGTTGAAGTAAATAAAGACTAAACTATTGTGGATCCAGACGGAGGCTGTGCTCTGTGAGAGAGACTGAATAACAAAGATATTGTGTCTCTTCTCACTTTCTCTCTGAGTGATCATGTTACAGTAAATACAGCTGAAATCACAGCTGACAGATGACATCACAGTTACAAAAACAAGACTAGGTTTTAACCTAGTCTTGATTTCATTTATTCATTTTTTTTCACATTTACTAACAGTAACCGTTGTTTCCTGTTTGTCTCTGTGCGTCCCTGCAGGTTACCTGTACGTTACCTGTCTCATCCAGAACTGTTCCGACAAAATGGTGACAGCTCAGTTCCTGGGCAAGATCGACTACAACTCGTTGTTGGTGCAGGACGACTACATATTTGTGAAGGTAAACATCAAAAATTACCAGAGTATCAGTATCAACATGTTGAGGAAGCACTAATTAATGACCTTACCTTTCCGCATGATTAAGAGTACAGCAAAAATATCCTGCCTGCTCCATTACGCCTTAATAACCTTCTACATGAACCTGTTAATTCGTTTTTAAATTCAATCTCAGGACTCAGTTAATTGGTCTACAAATGCATCAATATGTGTAGCTTGTCTATTTAAGATGACACCTTAACATGCAGTATTGTAATTTAATGTAAGTGCTTAGTGCTTCACAAAATTCGGACATTCCTCACTAGAATGTGCACTTTCATGGAAAATGTGCGATTGCTTCAAGCTGCCGCAGCTCTCAGCGCTTTACTGCAGTAAAGTTGAAACACCAATAGAGGAGCCTCAAACACCACAAACGACTTGCACAACACTGATTTGTTTACAATCTCATCTCGTTTAGTGGCATAAAATGCGTTAGAGCCCATTAAGTGCCAACACCATACACCAAGTGTGGGTAACATAAAGACAGCTGTAGTTTAGTTAACCAGTTAACAGTTATTTTTGCTAGTTTATTTTTTTCCACTGAAGTTCTACGTGCGCGATTCATCCGCCTGCCCCCCGGGGAGGCGTCTCACACTTTTGAAAACTGCTGCCGTAAACCACACACCTCTCACCTGAGCCAGGGAAAATTAAGCCTCAACTTCTAAACTTCACATTTTGTTGAAGCAAAAATGTCTTTGCTTTAAGAAGGAAAGCCTTAGTTGTGATTTGGGTATCTTCGTTAGAGCTTGAGAGAGAGCTGCTCTGTGTTACCAATCAGAGTAGGTTTAAACCTCAAACATGAAACCTCCATTGAGTTAGATGTATATGTCCTCAGAGAGAGGAGGTTTATTATTTATTATGGAGGTAAATCTGCGCCAGTTAAGGGGTTTCTTTCCTGCCTCTTGTCTTGGTCTTCACATGACTCACTGATTAAATCTCCAAAAAGCTGTAAAACCCTCCACTTTGAAAGTAAAAATCTCCAAGACTAAACATACTTAGCAGATGCAGAGTACAACAGTGAAACATCAAAGTCTTGTGAGTATTTTAAGGCTTGAGTGGAGTGAGTCGCTGCACGTATGTCAGAACAGAAAGCTAAGCTAAGCTAACTTTAAAGTTGAGTCTGTGCTCTCATAGGATCCCATTCATTTTTAAAATTCATAGAAACATTAATATAAAAATCAACCATTAGAGATATCGTCACAGAAGGTCACGGCACGCATTATAATCACACTTTCAAAATGAACGTCGTCTGCACTGAATTAATGCTTTTGAGTTTCACCTTTAAACGCACTGTACGTGTATGAAACCTGCATCTCCCCTCTTGTTTATTTCCATTCAGCATTTGTGCATATTGTGTTGCATCTGTCACTGTATCTATTCAGTCCACTGTGTTTGCACTGGGACTGCGCTGATAAACTCTGCGGCTCAGATAACACACAGGTCCGGCTGCTTGAAATGGAAAAGAACTGCTGTTTAGGACGGTGTGCGGAATTAATCGGGCCTTGTCTATAATTGACTTGCCATGCAGCGCAGTACTGTACACTCTGAAGAGACCCAGAGCTGAATCCCATTTGCATGTGATAACAGTTCAATATACGTGAACTGGTACAGTAGTATAGGATCCCTACAGAGGGATAGAGGAGTTGTTTGCATGTGTGTTGAGCATGTGTGCAAGAAAACTAGATTCTTATCCGGCAACAATAGGCAAGTCCATCACCCTCCTAGGATCAGCCTCCCGGTGTTCCCAGCACACTGATGTTAGATGTAGGAAAAATGTATGAACAGAAAACAAACATTTCACTTCCACATTTTCATTTCCAGATCATGCGTGGATATTTAGCAGACGTCACACAGCTCCCTGTAGAGACACAAAGGGGCTTCATACAGAATTCACAAGGTCATTCTAATAAAGCGCACCGGCAAAGAAAAGAAAGAGAGGTGGCAGATGCACATAGCAAATGTAGCAGTTGGTGTTTATTATCAGAGTAACACATGTAGCAAAGCGCAACAAAAACTAACATGAGATTGAGGGAAGCGAGAAACGTCGGAGTCTCCTTGGCCAAAATAAAAAAAAAATTTAAAAAAACTCCCCACACGACCTAGGAAATAAAACTCCTACGTTAACCTACACCGTCAAACAACAAGACAATCTCTAACCTAACGACCACAGCAACAACACAACAGACTCACAGGCAGGTTGGTGGCTAAAGGGGTAAGAACAGCAGTTGTAGGAGGCTGATTTAGGCTACGTCCACACTACTACGCACCTCTTTTGCTACGTTTTCACCTCCCCTCCAGACGACTCCGGAGTTTTCGAGCACCGAAAAGAGAGACTTGTGGAAACGCTGCTGACCTCGTTTTAGTTTGAAAGCTGTGGGATTGTGTTTTAGTCTGGGCGGGCGAAAAACAGAGACCTTTGGAAACGATGACGTAGACACCCACGGTCGCTCCCTGATTGGGTCTCATCAGCGGTCGTATGGACTTTTTCTTTTTTTTTTGAGAACGCTGTTTCCAAATGAAAACGTAGTAATGTGGACGTAGGCAGCCAACGAGGGACAGAGGGGGCGGGGCATGACTGACCTGCAACACGCTTGGAGAACATCACACACACTAGAACATCGGCGCACCTGTGAGCACATTTTGATGAACGCTTTTAACTGGTGTTAGTTCGTTTATAATTCCACAATTTACACTGACCCTCTGCTCTTTATGAGACTTCCACTGTTTCGGGAAAGCCTGATAACCAGGTCCACTACAGCGGGTTATTTGCTGGATTGATATGAAGGGAGGGGGTTGGGAACCGGCCCCTCCTGGTGCTTATCAGCTGTTAAGGCGCTATAGAAATATGCAGAGTCAGAGCTAAGAATGCAGAGTTAGCGTTTGAACACACACACACACACACACACACACACACACACATAAACACACTTCATTTCATCTCACTTTGCCAGCCATTCTTTTGAAAGTGATTCCTTTTGAAAACATGGTCGATAGCATTTCCTTCAGGGCTTTCATTTGGACGCCCCCACCCCACCCCAACCCCACCACCTCCACCCCCACCCCCCCCGAAAAAAAATTGCTTTTCATTGTTTCATCACTTTTTCATCACCGTTCAGCATAAATAAAAAAAGCCGTTGTAGTCGGCTCTTTTCAATCACAAATGATGGTTGTAATCACAGCGCCGATGATAGAGGCTCAGAGCCCAAAATAGAAGCACTGAATACAAAGTTCTCCATCAGATTTTAAAAGCAGCAGCTCTAAAAGTTTTAACGCTGCTCCTCTTACAAAAAGCCATATGGTGACAGGGAGTGTGTTTCAGAAAAGTGGGCTGCCAGGCGTCTGAGGTCATCACTTGGGATATGACACGTTCAGCTCCCGTTTAAGTCACTGTCAGTCACAGCGGTTTCCTTCACCGAGCTTCCTCTGCTAATATGTCTGCCTCGGCTGTTTGGGTATTCTGGATCAGCGTCTCATAAGCTTTCTGATGGGCTCTCTCAGCAGGGGGCAGCGTGATTCAGCCTTTTACCCACAGCTCGCAGGCTGTGAGGAGAATGCCAAGGTGTGTGCAGGAGAGAGAGCATTTCCTTGCATTTAACTTTCAGCGCGGTGTGACTCACCAACAACAGATGGTGAACTCTGCTCCTCACTCCGCTGACTGCACATCGGTTGATGTGTTTGACTGGTTCATTTTGTTAGAAGTCTTTTCTTCTGTCTGCAGGAAAAACTAGACACCACACCCATCGACATGTTTACGCTCCAACGTCTCACGGGCTGAACCACACCCGTATTCAAGCTCTACCTTCATTTTGATCTCAACTACACACTTGTGGAGTTGCACTAATGCATCTTGCAAGTTGTGATGATAACACACTGACAACATCTGTCCACAGACAGACAGACAGACAGACAGACACACACCTGCCAGTGTCCTCAAAACCACCTCTGTGGAAGCTACAGCAGGTGTCTCAAGGACCACATTTTGTGATGATACACCCACACACACACACACACAGACTCACGAGGTGAAAACAATAACGGCCAGATGGTAGATATAGAAATGTTGAACTCTAAATAAATACATTTTCTTACTTAAAAGCTTTGAATTCAGTCGTTCCCTGTTTCTCTGCAGCCGAGTGGCTCTGACTCTTCAGTCAGTTCTGATCTAAATGGACTGCACTAATACAGCTGCTTTCTAAACGTATGCAGCTTTCTGACAGGACGCGGCAACAGAACGTTGCGCTCTGAAACCCCTTTCGAAGTTCAATCCCGTTGAACTTCGAGTTGCGACGGACACCCACGCGGCCGATTAGAAACGAGGCATCCAGCCAGGCGTGGAAAGTGAACAGACAGTAGACCTGAAAACCGGTCGCTGTGGAAACGGAGCTTCTAACCCCAGACTGCTCTCTATACCTGTGGACACCCGCAGCCTCTTCCTTCCTGCTCCCCTTCTTTATTATGCTTGTTTCTTAGAGCTGGAAAGATACGTCTTAGTTTCTGGCAACGATAGGCCGTAAACATTCATAGTGACGTGTCCCGCTAGAAGTCTGGAAAACTCCGCCTTGTGTTTGCTCGGTCCTCTGCGACTCCCCTGAACAGTGCAATGGCCCGAGCGGCGAGTGCGGCGCAGATCGTGTCCTGTCTGAAAACCCCCGTTATGGACCACTCAATCATATCCATCCACTCAAGGCATATACAACAGAAGCCACATTCACCCATTCATACAGCGCTCTCTCCCCTGCACATACAGCACTTTTCTACCATACACACACATTCACACACCGACGATACGTTGGGAGCAATTTGGGGTCCAGTATTTTGCCCAAGGACACAAACCGCTGAACTTCCGATCAGTGGAGGACCTGCACTACCTCCTGAGCCACAGCCGCCCCAGTTTCAATTCAATTTCAATCCAATTTCAGTTTGCAAACTAGTCCCATGTTTCATTTAAACTGGCACAAACAAGGTCCTAAAAAGTCTTAATAAATATAGTTGATGGAACTTGTTCAGATTCTGTTGTCTTTTACTTCTTTAGCTCTTTGGACAGAAAATAAATCTACACCTATTTTGTGATGATTTGCCTCTTTGTGTTTCATCAGTGGAAGTTGAATATCTTTGGGCTTTTGACAAAACAGCTGTCCAACGACGAGGATTTTTCACTGTTTGTGGATGAATTATAGACCAAACTGTTTATTGATCAATCAAGAAAATAACAAGCAAATCAGTCGCTATTGACAATAACTGTTAGTTGCAGCCGTTCAATGAATCCACTATTTTGGTGTTTGAAAAATGAAGCGGAATGAGACACAAGCTCGTTCCAGAGGAAACCATTTTGTCATTTTTAACTTTTGGATAGTGCGCAGGTTGTTGCCAGAAGAATGTGTCGTGTCATGTGTGGTTTATTTCATTTTTTCGTCCCTTTGCCAGGTCACAACGGGGAATCGCACCAAGCACTACGTGTCCTATCGGCGCAACGAGTTCGTCCAGATGAGGTTCCCCAAGTACGCCCTGCCGAAGGTAAAGCACAGCTTCCGCTTGTTTTTGCAAATGTATTCATTACTTCCCAAAAAAAAAGAGGACAAGACATTTTGCTGAAGATGCACACGGATCGCTGTCGTGTTTTTCATAAACATTAGACATCATGATGAAGAAGGGCCAATCAGAGGAGCGACTGAGTGCTCCATGATCGTCTAAGTGATGTTAAGGGCTTTAAAACGCCGATAGCGATACACTACGCAGTACGTTACTCAAACACTGAACACATTTCTTGCTATAAGCAGAAAACACCACTTATTATTAACAGCAGTTTAAATATATCGGTGCCTTCTCTGACATCCTGCATGACGTACCGCAGAACCTGCTATCACACCATTTCAGAGAGGGATGGGCATAGATGTAACACACAGGTGTTCAAATATTTTTTCATTAAAAGTTAGAATTCAAAATGTGAAGCTAAAATTTTAAACTAATATGAGGTTTCAGTGGACGAATCATCTTCCAAAGTCATTTGCTGAAAGTACGAAACTCCCTTTGCTTTTTGGGCTTTTTGGGCTTTTCGTGTGCTCAGTGTCTGCTTGTCATTGTTGCTGCTGAAGCTCGCTGCTTTCCTGCAGCTCCTCCAACTTACTAGCAGCTGCAGCAGCCGGCTCTAAGCCCTTGCTGCTAGCTTACACCAGCTGACTCTGGTAGCTGCAGCATCTTTATTTCAGCTGTTAAATCTGATAGCACGTGTTATTTACACCTCATGGATTATGTGTGATCCCGTAAATCTCAAAACAATTGCTGCCCACACAGTGGCTAATTCTAGTCCGCGCTAGGTTGACAGGTGAAAGGGCAGAGCGGATAAAGATGGCTACCCGGAGGACACATCACTCAGCCACAGACTCAGGAGTTTGTTGAGGAGTGAGGAGTTTGTTGTGAGCAATATCTACTAAACCAGAAGACTTATCACAACAGTTTGTGTCTGTGACGTCTGAAACCCCGGCTGTCTGAATCTGTGTTTATGAGACTGTCACTGGTTCACTGCAGTTCAAGGAGGAAACACTCAGTCATGGTGTTGATGATTATTTCTCTCATCCTATGTCTTGTATTATATAAAAACATCATATGGATGTTAACAAGGTGAGACACTTGATTTTCATCAGAGGGAGATTTAAATGTTCAAAAAGCCAGTTTATGCATTTGAGGGTGAAGCGGCTCTTCCCTCCCTTTAAATATTCAGCTCTACAGCCCTCCTGCCGACGGTTCCACTTCTTGGTTGGTGTCAGATGTTTGGTACAGTATCTGTACTCAAATGAAAGCCAGTCCTCTGCCCGATACACGATCGCGCACATTAAATATTCACCACCAATCATCGACCCAGTCGCATCCCATGTCTCTGACATAGGCTGAGGCGATAAATGAGCTCCACGCCGATACAAGACCAGGCAGGAACCTTGGCTGGCGGCACCGGGGACACGGGGCTGTTGGAGTGTCTCACTGAGTGCTATTGAACTGTGCTGATTGAATGTGGAGCCCAGGGAGACGTCTCGTGTATTTTTTTCAGCTTTAAATTAAGAAAAGAAAACCTTTAAGACACTCGTTGGCATTGACACTCTGTCAGACAGGAGTGTGTGGAGTCTACACACACACACACACACACACACACACTCTTCAGGAAATGTATAGAATAACTCTTGTTCGACTCCAGCCCACCACTTAGATCTTATGCCTCAATTGCTTGACACTACCTCAGCTACAGTACTCAGTGATCCTTAAGCAAGGTGAGAGGGATTGAATTCACACACACGCACACACACACACGCACACACACACACATACTTTCAGCAATTAGAGATGATCGGGATCAATTGAAAAGGTGTGGCAGGAGAGCAGTGGATAAATCGGTTTGTGTATGAACGTGTGTGTGTTTGTGTGTGTGTGTGTGTGTGTACGTGTGTGTTTGGTTAAAGTATGCCCTAGTTGTTCTTTCTCTCTTGTCTCCCCCTCTCTCTACATGTGTCCTCTTACTTGGGTGAGCAGATAGGTCACACTCTTCAGCTTTTAGGTCGAGCGACACAGGGGGGGGGGGTTGGGGTAGAGAGGGAAATGAGAGATGGAGTGAGAGACGGAGGGGAGGAGCCAAGGAGAAAGTGTGTGTGTGAGGGTGAGAGAGGGAGTGTTCCCATGTTTTTCCACTGTGAATAATTGAAAGGTTGGAGGATGAAAAATGCAGAGGCCATCAGAGGAAGCAGCTTGGCTCTGTCCTGCGAGACCTGACCTGAGTTATGGATTAACCGCACACACACACACACACACACACACACACACACACACACACACACACACACACACACACGCAGACAGACACATGCATACAGCTTACTGGGCTGTGAAATAACAGGTAATACGTGTGCCTTTTTGCTCTGTTTCCATCCTCTCCCTCGCTGTCTATCGCCCAGGATGTAATCACCTTTCTGTTTAACCAACTACAGCGCAGAGTCAGCTTCAGTGGACCAGATAGGTTGTCTGTGGCTCAAGGGCACTGCAGCAGTGGAAGGAGTCTCTGGTGAAATTGCCAGGAAGCTCAAATCTATTCTGTACCTCCACAAACCCATGCCCATTTTTTTTTCCACATCTTAGACTTGTGCGATTATTGGATGTTTCGTGGGTTTGTTCAATAAACACACAGAAGATTGTAACTGTTCGTGCGGTATTAGCTTAGGCACACGCTTGTCTACAGATTGGATCACATTTTATGACCAATCGGTGCAGGAAACCAGGTCGTTCCAAAGGGGTTCGCTCACTTTCTCTTGCCACTGGAAATCCACGTCCTTGTCAGTGTCGGGCTCAGAGCGCGAGGTTGGGATCGACACTGGGGATTTGTTTGTTCACTTTTTTCACGCCCTCATTTCATTAAAACAGTCGAAATCAGTCCGAGACATCTGACGCCTGAGTTATCAGTGTTGTGCCGTGACGCCATTTTGATATATGCTTCTAATTACCAAAGGGGATTGATCTTATCTTTAAGACGGTATGTTTAAGAAGGCCGGATGCAGCCAGAAGCCAGTCGAGTGTTTCCGAAGAGTAAAATGTGTGGGCCAACCGTATCAAAGGCCTCTTTACAGAATTCAGTGTGAATAATGTCCAAGGGGCACGATGAGGATTTTAATATGATTAATGGGATCTGTTGAGTGTGAAAGGAAATGAGCTCAATGCTGCTGAGAGAGGGTGAGCACACTGAAGAGGCTATTATATCACAGATGACTGCCAGGGGAAATCTGGCATCAGATGTTGTCCATTTTTTTTTTTTTAATCAAATGAGCAAGACGCTCCTCACACTTCTGACCAAGTCTGGGTAATGATGGAGTTTAACCCCGTGAAAAGCTCGGAGCCCGGAGAGACTGTAGCAGCGCATGTGAGCTCCCAGCAGGAATACGAGAGACACGACATGAGCGAGGGACCTTCTTACGTCAAGAGAGTATTCGAGTTTGAGCACGTGCAGTGAGACAGAACGTTTGACATTGATGTACACGGGAATTTGGTAAAAGAGCAGAAGGCAAGTAACACAGCTGGAGCCGGAGCTTGGAGTCTCCGCCCTTCAACCCTACAGTAAAAGGGCTCCGGACTTAACCCGTCCGCCGGTTGCCACGGTGCGAGCAACTTTTCTCGGTTGGTCGCACCAGCGCGTGATTCGGTCGCACCCTTTCGCTGCGGCGTGGTGTCAAGCCCGGAGGAGAGTGGCAGTGGCTTGAGGCGGATAAAGGTCGAAAGGCTGCGCAGGTCGGGTACCACCTGACGACCTCTCCTCTCGGCCAAACCCAGTCAGTCAGTTTGAGGACTGACGTGACACGACATCTTTGTTGTAATACAAAGCAATACGTCAAGTCAGGATTTCAGCCTGAGAGTAAAGAAGAATGCGCTTTAAGCCAAACGGATGGCATTTTCAATTTTACGCAGCTTGTCATGCCAGACGCTGACATTTCCCATGACCATTTGTCTTGCCCTTATCATGCTATATTTAGCTCCTTTAGCTATGGTGAAATGTAAAAGCCCATCTCAAATGCCACTGACTCCAGAAATAGAGCAGAGAATGCAGGTAGCCTGGAGCTTCAACCACATTTTCAGAAAGTGTTGCGCAATCTGCGTTCTGGCTTTGTATTTTTGCTTGTGGTACCAGTTCGTCAACCGGTTTAAAGGTGGACTGGGATCAGGTTGAAGTAAACATTTTGATGAAGTTGCCATGTTTTCAACAACTGGCCTTTTTTTTTGTCCTTTTTAACCGTTCCTACCATCACACCATCTGTACACTTAGACCCTTTACAAGTGAGGGAGAGATTCTGCTTGTAAAACACATTTGTTAAAACTATTAAAATGTTATTAAAAATTCCATTTTGTATTCAGGACATTTCTGTAGTTTCCAGACTTTGGTTACTATGAGAAAAACAAATGTTCCCTGTTGAAGCTTCTTTACAGCTTCAGTGTGACAAACTGTCCTAGTTGTATTCACAGTCTTTGAGACTGTTCTACATGCCGTAGCTTCCAAAAGCAATCTCTTTGAATTTCTCATCTCAACCAAATCCACTCGGTAAAGTTCACCTTTTTGGCGTCTGCTCACTGACGGAATAGAAAAGGTTCTTTCAGCTGCCGTTCGTCACATCCGTGTTCGAAATTGGCTCGACAGCTGTGTTTGATCTGTATTTAAGGTGCAAACTGTAGGCTTAGGAGCAAGCTCTTCACAGGTAAAGACATATGCAGACTTAAGTTGTGTGTATGTTTACCAATCTGGTTTTGTGCGTCTGTGTGGGGTTGGTGGGGGCTCAAGCGTTGGAAGAATTACCACCTACCCGGACACAACCTCCTTCTAAAATCTTCCCTTAAACACACAGTTGTAAGATTTCAAAGGCAATGTAGAAACAGTGCGAGGCAAATAATGTATACATGCATCCACTACATGTTATGTCTCTAATATTATGTTTACCAATCTGGTTTTTTACTCACTATGACATCACATATTTCATGGCACAGATTGCCATTTAAAAAAAAAAAAAAAAAAAAATGCTATTCAAAGATTCACAGATGACTGCTCACATGATTGAGGGGCACCCACCCAGTGACTGATTCAAGAGTCATTAATCACACTTTACAACTGCTAGGACATGGCAGTAATCTGCAGCATCATGGGAACTTACTTATGGTCTACGTTACTCCTGTTTCATGCAGAGTTGAGTTAAGGCGTTTCAGCCTTTTGCCCCAAGTCACAAAAAGGAACTTATTTGCGAGTCTCTGATGTAACCGTTGAAAAGCTGATCAAATCATATAAATAGAGAAACAAAACAGCATGTGTAGGCAAAGGTGACTGAAGAGAGTTCTGCCTTTGGGAAAGACGGGTGGCCCAGAAAGCCAAAAAGGAATTATCAGCCAATCGGACGATCACGTTCTGTTCTGTGAGTTCACTGTAATGCCCTCAGGCCGGCGTTGCAATGTGCCCCGTAGGAGCATAAACCGCTGCTCCAAGTCATTTTGTTAGATTTAAATTTTTTAATTTAGTCATTCATATATTTATATTATTTATTCACTATAGGAACTGTAACATATTTTGTTATTTTTGTTCTATTTTACATGTTTTATTTTTATTTTTGTTACTTCTGCTGCTTGTTGTTCCTTGTAGTGACTCATGTATGTCAGTCTGTTGCCTCTGACATTAACTTATTTGCCTGCGAGCTTTGAGGTTGTGTGTGTGTGTGTGTGCAGTGGGTGAGCTGCAAAAGGAATTGCCCTTTTTTGTGGTTGGATAAAGTTGTGTGATCTGAATGTGAATGTAAGGGAAAGTGTGTCCGAACCTCTACTGTGCACGTATTAAAAAACGCGTTGCTTGTACACGTGTTCAGTCAGTGTTGCTGGCGTGTATTTAGGTCGTCACTTAGACACACTGTATTTTCTGTAGAGGAGGATTATGTTTTCAGCCACTGTGGTGGGAGGAGGGTCTGACTCTGAATGTTAAAAGGCAGCTGGAGTTGAAGTTTGCACACTTCTCGGCGCCAACTTCTCCTCGAGCTCCAAACTGCTGCCTGAGCCGAGCATAATGCTTTCAAAGTGATTGGGAAGCTGCATTCATGGATTTATAATCAGAGAGGAGGGGATGGGGAAAAAGGAATGGGAGATGAAGTGAATCAGAAAGAGTTCAAACAAGACCTGAAGAGAGTACACTTTCCCTCTCACAGCTGTTCACAACAACTAGGAAGGAAAAATGGTGTTTGTATGCTTTTGGTATCAAACATTGTTCTTTCACTTAGCTTCTGTGGAATGCCATCTAAATCAATATTGAATAAATAAATAAATAAATAAGGGTATGAAATAAATCCTGAAATAAATGAAGAGGCAATATATGTAGAAATATATAAATAAAAGTAAATATATAAGTGAGTGAATAAATAAATGCTGTTTCTTTGGTCTGTGAGATAACCACGCCTCCTCATTTGAATATAACAGATGGAAGTAAAAAGAGTAGGGAAATAAATGTGGCATTGGGAAATAAAAGTCTCCAGAAATAAATAATTGTGGAATTATAAAATAAAAGTCCCCTGACATAAATAAAAAGTTCTTTTTATTTATTTATTTACTTATTCATTTATTTATTTCTCACATCATATTTCTACATTTATTACCTAATTTATTTATTTCAGGATTTATTTCATAGCTGTATTTATTTATTTATGTATTTAATATTGATGTAGATGGAGATTGTAGAATAATTCTATAAACCCTTAAATGTACAATCATTTCTTTGTCATAGTTTCTCAGCGTCTCCAAAGGAGTGAAAAGAGCTGATTTGGAACCAGTCTGATTATACATTACAGGCTAACCATGTCAACAATGTGTTAATGTAAACTGACCCTGGATCTGCCATTAATGATCCAATTACTTCTCTGCTGACATCGCAGGAGGCAGCCGCCCAGCGCCTCGGATAAACTCTTCTCCACTTCGTGGTCGGACCATCACTTGAGCTTCACAGAGTGACTCAGGAACAGTAGATATTAGGAGATCAGTGCACAGCTTTCTCTACCGTTACTACTCAGAGCCCATAACTATAAATCCAAGTGTAATAGAGCTCTAGTGTTTTTTTTCTGAGCAGGGTGGCGGCGTCTCGGGCGTCTTCCCCTGTGCCCTGATGGCTTTATCTTAGAATGTTATGTTAATGTAATCACTAACAAAGTGTAAAGTGCTGAGTCACCATCTGTGCAGTCGTTATAGTCTTTCATGAGTGATGAAGCAATTTGCATCGGAGGCTCACGAGCTTCGAAAAGAAAACCTAACAAGTTCTCTAAACTGTCGGAAACAGTTTTTCAGCGTGCTCTCTTATTTCCCCCAGTTTGTTCCTGTGACTCTGTGTTTATTGGATTATGTTCTGGCTCTCAGTCAGCTGGTGTAAAACTTTGCTGCTATTACTGTTCTATCTGTTCTTCTCCATCTCCTGGTTCATTCTACTTTTTCCTCTTACTTCTTGCCTCCTGTCATCACTTGCTGCTTTTAGTTGTTTTTTTTTCTGCTTTACCCTACACTTGTGTTTGTCTTACTTTTCTTTCTTTCTTCCTTTTCAATGTCTAATGTCTTTTTGGTTTTTTCCCCTTCATATGTTTTTCTCTTTAATGATCTCCCTGAAGTACGGCGGCCCTGAGAGCTCAACCCAACTTCAGAAAACACATGCAAATAGACGACAACACAAACAGCTTCAGAAACTATCTTCATCAGTTTGACGACACATGAGCCGCAAATAGTCACAGCGCAACAGAAGCGTTTCCAGGGGACGCTAAAAAGTGATGCACTTGGCTGGCACGCACTTGTTGTCGAATGCTTTTAACTTCAAAAGTCACAGTTGGGTGTTGAACAAGAAGTGCTCTCTTATTTCCCCAGGCCAGGATCACTTTTTCCTTTTTAAGACATTTTTTGCCTTAACTTCGATATCAACTGCGAGAGAGGGAGAGAGAGAGAGAGAGAGGAAAGTCGGGGAGAGAGAGAGAGAGGATGATGATATGCAGCAAAGGGCCACAGGTTAGACTAAACCCAGGCTGCTCCGGTTGGGATTTCTGTTGTGTTGTTGTTTTCTTCTGATGCCTTCCCCTCTCTCGCACTCCCAACACCGCTGATTCATGATAATACTGACATCTCCTTTTCTGACCCCCACTTCTCCCCCCGTCTCTCCACCTCTGCCCCCCAGGATGTTCAGATAGTGAGTACGGACGAGAACCAGGTCTTCCTCGCCCTCCAGGAGTGGTACCAGTCAGATACGTATAACCTGTACCAGTCGGACCCCCAGGGCGTCTACTACTCCATCGTCCTGGAAAACGTCCGCAGCACCAAGCAGCCGGAGGAGAACGTCCTCATTGACATCCTGGAGGTGAGATGGAGTGGAAGTGTTGTGAGTGTTGATCTCATGCAGTATTCAAAAATGTACACTTATACATTATAAATGAACCTCAGTTTCAAAATACATACATATATTCTACACAATGTAATTAGTTGGACTTGTGAACACGACTGAGGCAAAATGAAAGCTCCTTCTCCTCTGGGACTCTTCACCTCCAGACAGACCCTCAGTGTGACCCTCATGAAAAACCCACTCTTTAATTTACCTGTTGTCAGCCATAGGTATAGATTTTGGAGGGGATGCAGGGGATATGTCCCTCTCAGTATTTAGAACAAATGCACCCCCCCCCCAATAATAAACCAATATAATGTTACTCATAGACATGTCCAACAGGGACGGGTCTTGCGTTTACAGCACTGGGTTGTTTTTTTGAACAGCTCCTCCGACCTGAACAACCACACAGGTTGCTTTTTCAACCCTCTGATACCACCCATAGCAGTGTCTCCTGATATAGCGCCCCGGTTGTCATGATTACCATAATAAACACGCGACTGAACCAAGAGCGGTGTACCGATCGTCGCCCGTGGTTACTATAATAACGGTCATGTCTTGGTTAGGTTTGGGAAAAGGTGGTGATTTGTGTTCAAAAAAAGTGCTTCCTCAAGATTAGACATTCTTTGTTGTCATGGTTACAATAACAACAACGGACAGTCACGGACAATAGCAACAACATAAACAGTTAGTTTCACATGGGAATCATATTCATCCATCCACCACAACCTCCTCCTGACGTGGACTTTGTCTCTCTTTGTACTACGTCACCGCACTTTTCCCTTTGCTCCTGTCATCATTACTGCCACCACTAGATGTCTCCTAGCAACAAAACGTAACTATGGGTCATAATGACCTGCTGCACAGACGACCTGTGGGCTTGTTTTTTACAGGACAGTCTTGTTTTTTTTTTACTCCTAAAATATGAATATGATTTATGACCTCATACAACCACTGAATCTTTTGTAGCAAACATAATCATATCCGACACACATGCACGCACGTACGCACACACACACACACACACACAGAATTGTGACCTCAGTCAGACAGCGTCTCCTCCTCTCCTTTGGTGCTGTGTGCACACCAGAGGCTGCAGCTCCATGAAGGAGCCGGAGGGGAAAAGGAGGATGTTTGATATGAGAATTTTTTTCTCAAACAGTCTCAAAACAAATTGTGAGTCACTAGGTAATGTGTGTTTTTTTTGCATCTGCTTTCAGTAAGTGTTGTTTGTTGCTAGCTTGCTAAAACACCAGCAGTATTTGAGAGCCTTACTGCATTATAGCACAAACAGGGGGGGGGGGCATGGTTTAGAGTGAGTTTTAACAAGAGATGACAAAAGTCAGGGAGTGGTCTCTGCAATTTACAGAAAGTTCCTGCAGTGTGCAGGAGATGTATAATGTATCATGGTAACCTACACATCAGTTCATTCGTGCATCCATGCTTTGCTTAGGCCCTTTTTCCCTAGACAGGTCTTCCGGCCTATTTGGGGAATCCAGAGATTTGCCCAGACTCCATGGCATTATGTAATCCCCTCCAGCGAGTTCTGGGTCAGTCGCTCATTCTCCTCACAGTGGGGTATGCCAGAACACCTCCTCAGGGAGGCATCTGGGAGCCATCTTAATCAGATTTCTCAACAACCTCGACCGTCTCTTTTCAGTGCAGTGGAGCAGGGATGCTCACTCCGACCTCCTTCCAGAGTGTCTGACTCCTAATCTTGTGCCCAAACTCCATGGGAAGGAAACTCATCTCACCATCCAGAGACTCACTGCTTGAGTCACAAATCAAAGCCCATGGTGGAGGTGTGAAACTTCATGACATCACGTACCACACCACTCCTCCTGTCAGTCCCACGCTCTGTCTTGCCTTCACTCGAGAGCAAGAGTCCACAGAGTAAAAAAGAAAACCCTGCGTCGTAAATATTGTGAGCTTTCGAGCCTCAGCTAGAAGTGAACTCGATACAGCCAACATGAGTTTTTAAAGAGACTCCTACTGCCAAGTCTGGGCACAATTCATTCTCACATAAAACAAGCTTCAGGTATCCTGGTGGTTGCCACTGAAGTTTTCCCTTCTTACATACTGTTTATCTATCAACATCGAAAATCTTTCTGTACATGAAATGCAACACCACCGTCCCTTTTGTTTGTCTGATTTACACTAAAACAGTCGTAGCCTTTTAACACAAAAGCCCTTTTCAATTCTTAACTAAGTCTCACTTATGGCAATAACTTGTAATTAATGTTTTAATGATTTTAATAACATTTGCATGGAGGCTTCTGCTATCCGAATGTATGATTGAAAAACCCTCCAGTGTGTCAAGTTATGAAAGTGATTCTCATAAAGATATTGTAATCATAATAAGAGTTTATCTCAGGATCTGTCATTTTCAAAACAGAATGATTTATGTTCTGTCAAATTTCAAAAACTTAGATTTATCTCCTCTTATTTGTTTTTGTTGCATCTATTCCCAAAAAAAAAAAAAAAAAAAAATCATTACTCAGCTTCTTCAATAGTGAAATCGTTGTCTGTCATATCTTGAAAAAAAAAAAAAAAAAGTTGTTCAGGAATGAGATTATGTAACGCGAGGGCTGGGTACTTGGCGTTACGGGTCACGTTTGATAAAAGAAACAGCTGGATGGAGTTTTTACTTCTCTCCACTTCATAACAAGAACACTTCCTGTTGCTAAGTCACATTCGCTCAACTGACCAATCAGAGATGTGTAAATAATTATCCGTATAAATACTGTAAATATATATATATTTTTTTTTTTAGCAAATTAACTCAAATATACAACATGAATTAACATTTAAACCTTACAATTAAGATAGACAGTTCCGCTGCAAACTACAGTCCAACTCAATCCATCTTACATTAATCATGAAGACTTTTGTTGTGCTGTACGTTGTAGCATTCAAGCTACTCTTAATCTTTGTGTCTGAGCATTTTGGCAAAAGTCTCTCGATAAATGGTCACAGAGAAAAGTGGAGGAGGTAGATGGAAAGAGCTATTGCTGGAGAGAAGAATGGACCACACGCAGCAGAGGCCCCTCGCTGCAGAACACATTTCCCTCTCCTCTTACATCGCTCGCTCGGGGCGGCACTCTCACCACATACTGTAGATAGAGACAGAGAAGCCGACGACGACGCACAGGGGGATGGGTGAAGGCTGGGGGCAAACGGAAGCAGAAAAGTGAAGAGAAGAGATGAGGTGCAGACATAAAGGAGAGAAGCCCTGCGTCCGGAGATAATACAACCCGGCTTATGTGCTTTGATTTAAACAATCACCTTCTTTTTTTGTTTCACTCTGTAAACATCAGTGCTGTATAATAAATAGCAAATGGAGCTCGGGGAGTCTGTGGTCGCAGACGTGTCTGACACGCTGCCTGGCTCTGTTTAAATGTCTGTCCGTGTCGTCTTCATCGTCGTCTCTCTGTTAAATGTTTCAGCTTCAGAGGCTGCAGCTAGTGATGTCACAGCCACAGAAACCATGCAGTGTGTATTGATTTCAGCGGATTCAACTTTTACAGCCCTGCACTTTCTGTGTCAGTGGTTTGCTTTCAGCCTCCAAGTAAAGGCATGGCTCTGTAATGTATTAGTCCATGGGTAATCAGGTTTCAACCACATTCTCTTATATGTTCTGGTTGATATTCAAATCTAGCTTTATAGTTCAAGGTAAAGTTACAATCCGGCCACAGCAGTTTTATGTTGGGACTCTTTATGAGACCTCTGCTTCGCTATATTTAGTCTTAACTGAATCTCTACTGAGGATGTTGCACAGAGCCTCGGTGGGGCAGAAGAAACTACAGGACCAGGTTTCATGTTAAGACGACTGATTGTTGCCAAGCCATGCAAAACACTTATAGGAGTGTCTACGGTGGCTGCATCTTTAAGAAAACACATGCAAATGCACAAAACACAAACAAATTCAGAAAACATCTTCATCATTTTGGCAACACATGAGCTCATGTTAAGAATAATAGTATCTTAAATCCAAATAATGGGACGTGTGTGTGAGACTATGTAACATTTGAAACAAGAAATAGCACATTCATTCTCTTGAAACTGAAATATAAAAGGAAGGAGAGATTGTTATATGGACAACAATATGGAAACAACATGGAGTCTGGCCTGATAAGGTATTTTATTACACCTTCTCAGAAATCCCACTATGATAATAGTCTTCCTGTTTGCTGGAGAAACTGTGGAAATCAAAATACAAAACACAAAACACAAAACCCAAACCACTACGATATTTTCTGGGACCGCCCTGTCGTCAGAGACTATTGGAGAAAGATACACGAGGCCCTGCAAGACATTTTTAAATGTGATGTTCCTCTAGAAATGATGTATTTTGAATATATACCTCAAGTTACCCGACTTAAAATGCTATGTAGCTCACATTTCTGAGTCAGTTTTATGAGTTTACCTATGCACTTGTGCTACTGTCACTCTACATTTTAGAATTTCTGACGCCGTATCCGCACCTTTTGGCCGCAGTGGTCACAGTTCAGATAATGTCTTGCAAGGTTAACAAGCTGTCGTAAATCCACCTCGATCCCCAGGTGCGTGGAATCAAAGGTGTCTTCCTGGCCAATCAGAAGATCGATGGCAAAGTGATGACGCTCATCACCTATAACAAAGGACGAGACTGGGAACCCTTGGCCCCGCCTACCACTGACATGAATGGCAAGCCGATTAGCTGCAAAGCAGTAAGTACTGAGCCCCTTTTAGTTGCTGACTTTATTTACACTGTGTGTGTTTCCTCCATATAGCTACGCAGTGATACGTTAGAGAACCAAGTGCAATATAGTGCTGTGAAATGCATTACATCCTTGATGTTACATGAATATATATCCATCTCAAAGCTGGTCAGTATATATTGATATTATACAGCAGAGTCCCAGCGTCTGAGATCACTTTCCCAGAATGAGAAGAGACATGTTTAAAATTAATGAGAAATTAATTAAAAAAAAACATGTATAAACATGTAGAATTTTCATATGTAAGTTGTTTAAATGAACTTACATATATAAATTGAATATATATTGTTGACATATATGCTCACAACATGTTATACCATATAAAAATTCATCATAGATATTTTTGATATATGTACATATACAAATTTTACTATGGTTGTTTCATATATATTATAAACTTCATATATCCAGAGGATGTATATATGTGATAATAATATATCCTCTTATAGGAGACATATACAGCAACATCACTCTTGATATAGGAACATAGATGTCATATATTATATTTCTGTATGTGTATGTGTCTCTGCACACCGTGATGCAGCTGCAGCATCAAATACACTGAGAGCTGTTGACCAGCTTACTCTGACCAGCAGTGTGAACACAAAGCAGGAGAAGGGAGGATGAGTGTTGCACTTTGAGGAATGTGTGTGAGATGCCTGCCTGGCTTTTCCATCCGTCTTGTCAAAGTTGTTACTGCGAGGCAACAGCGGCAAAGAGCCATGAGTCAGCTGCAGTCTGATATCCATACATCACACCACACGCAGAGATAAAGGGGGGAGCAAGCCTGGTCCTTTATTTGAACCATCACTCTAGTCAGCTGAAAGGTTTGAAATGAGACGCAGATATCAGAGAATCAGCTCCAGACTGTGTGAGACACACACACACACACACACACACACACACACAAACCGATGTCGAACTCTTCTTCCCTATAGCTTCATCCGCTCCTCAGCTCTTCTGTAATCACGTCTTTACGTCTGCTGGTCATAGAGACGGCTTCGTTTCAAACACTGGCGTCTCTCACATCGCCTCACTGACGCAAACAACACACGGTCAGTTGTATCCATTACCTTACCGCCTGACAGAGACTGGGTCAGAAACACAGGAAGGTTTTTGGCTTCACCTTCACCTTCATCCACGGTACATGGAGAAAGGTCCAAAGAGGTCAAAACTCCAGCAGCGCCTGTAGTAAACAAGTGCTACAAGTGCTGATGGAGCTTTGGCCTCTAGAGACTGGGTGAGCGTCATGGCCTCTTGTATGGACAGGAGCAGTTCAGTGTCTAATGTTTTTACAATTACAATCTGCTTTTAGTTCAGTGTTAAAAAAGACAAACAGGGATTCAGTGTTCCCTCTCCAATGGCATCGCTGTGACTGTGAATACACAAAGAGCAGAGTTAATATGTGCCGCTAACACTTGAGGAAAACACACTCTAACACGCTGACACTGTTGAACGGACAGATGAAGAAGATAAGGCAGGTTGTAAATAAAGTGGGCATGCTAGAAGTTATAGGTCATATATTCCAATGTAACAATGTAACACTGACAATTTCTGCTGGGTTGGAATGTCACTACATTCATTTGGAGCTAAATGTGTTCATATCTCGTTGTGCTAATGAAGCCCTGCTAACTCTATGTCAAATACATGGCATGCTTCACAATAAAAGCGTCCTACTGTTTTACTGGTGGAAAGCTTTGCAGCAACAAGTATTCAACAGTGCAACTAAGCTCCAAACCACAGACATTTGTTTACAAGCCACAAAAATACTAAGAGGTGAGCGCTAAAAGAGACGTTTAAAAATGGCATTTTCCTTTTAGTCTCCGGCACGGCTGCACACCTTGCTACCAACTGGGTCAGTGTAGTGTACTGGCCTGCGCTGACCTGCAACTTGGTGTCAGTATGAACAGATCTGCTTCTGACAAATGTTTGCATTTGTGAATCTCATGTCTTATTTTCTCATATGAAGTGAATCCCCCCACCCACCCCCCTTATATATCTGAAACCTCCGTACTGAGCTCTACTATGGATGTAGTTGGGTTGTTTAATAACTTACGACATGGTGGATCAGTGTATACGCTCTGGTTACATGGATTTTTGTTTTTGTGTCCCCTCCGCAGCCGGACTGTCACCTCCACCTGCACCTGCGCTGGGCGGACAACCCCTACGTCTCTGGGACTGTCCACACCAAAGACTCTGCCCCAGGTCTCATCATGGGCGCCGGTGAGTCCCCAGAGCAAAAATGTACTTTAGTTATTAATTTATTTTACTGTTTGAGCATATACCAGGTGCAGACCTCTAAAAGTATTTCTAGTTGATGTGTGTATCTTTACAGTAAATAGACAAAACTCAACCAGCTTGTATGTTGTATCATGACAGGGCCGACTTGTTAGCTTTCTCTTCTGTCAGACTTCTTTCATTCAGCTGCCTTTTTGAATGCTAGCTTTCAGCTACACTACGTTGCACAGCCAATCCACCACGGTCACATTGTTTACACCAGGAACAAGCTGATCACACCGAAGCCAGTTGGCATTGGTGATCAGCAGAATGGACACTCTCTTACGCCTGGCTAAAAACAACAAAGCACGAGCACAAATGAAGAGGGGAAGTGAGATCCGATCACACATGGTCACTCAAGATGCATTTTAATGCGTGTGAGCCATAGACTGTAAATAAAGATGGACATAGCCTCTGTGACAACACCCACAAGTCTCTGAAAAGCGGTTTTGACGCTGAGAGTGATCTGCTCCACTGTTGCCATCTTGGCAGTGTCTGACTCCACCCCTAACTCCCAGCTAATCCAAAAATGGACAAAGTGGAGGGGCATATGTGGATCCAAGACTTCAGTGCATGCCGGTTTGTGTCAAGCATATACTCACCCACCTGTCACTCAAAGACGCCACACCCTCAATTATTTTGTGAGTTATATAAAAAAAATTCACCCCCCGTACAGTTGTCATGAAAATAAGCTATAGAGACCAAAACTGTTTTTGTACCAGGCTGTAAACATGTTTATTTCTGCTGTAAAGTTGGACATTTTAACATGGGAGTCTGTGGGGACTGACTCACTGTTGGAGCCAGACTCTAGTGGTCATTAGAGGAACTGCAGGTTTTGGTTCTTGGTGCCGCTTGGTGTGAACAGAGCCTGTGTCTCTCCTGTCGTAAAGATTCGCACTCATCCATGTGTATATATATTACATGGTTGACACATACACACACATACACACACACCTGGATGTATTCTTACTGCACCTTTTATATTTAATCACTGCTAGTCACAAATAACATCATGGAACAAAGAGACACTCAACCCATTATCCTCACTGCTGTTTGCACTTTTCATTGAATCTCTGGCAGCTTTCATTAAACAATGCGATCACATCACAAGCATCCAAAGTCACTCCACCATATAATTAGGTTATATGCCAATAACATTTAGTCATACATTACAAACCCCTCATCCTCACTCCTTTCAATCCATAATCTGATCAGCAGCTATAGTGTGGTGTCTGAGGCCGGGGACCTCCTTTTCAAACGAACAGTAAAATTGATTTAATATCTTGGAAATCACCTTTCTCCAAATCTAAATGAATTATTCCAACTTTAACTACACCCCCCTACTAAGAGATATGAAAGACAACCTAGAGAGAAGGTGCTCTCTGTGTTCTTCCCTCTCTTTGAGTCTGCTGTTGACACAAAGCTCATGTGACACCCCACCCCCCCACCCCCGCCTGATGAAACTTTCAATTCTTCATCTTTCTTCCAGGTAACCTCGGCTCCAAGCTAGTGGAGTATAAAGAAGAGATGTACATCACCTCAGACTGTGGGAAGACATGGAGACAGGTACATCATGTCCTCCTTTGTGTCATTTCTTTTTACCCTCCCTGCACTCCTGTCCCTGGTCACCACCACCCCCCCCCCCCCCCCACCCCCACCACCCCTTATTTGCGTCGACTGCCGGTGTGATGGCGCTCCTCTCCTGTGCTTTCATGAAAGTTACTCATTAATTCCAATTTAAGATAATACCAGTTTTCTTCTACTTGTTTTTCTCTTGTTCTGACTTGGACTGATGTAAATTGTTGTGTTGGTGACATCATTTCCAGTTGACCTCCAACCCCTTTATGTCTTCTTTGAAGGTTTTTGAGGAGGAGCATCACATCCTGTACCTGGACCACGGTGGGGTCATTGTCGCCATCAAGGACACCTCTATTCCCCTCAAGATACTCAAGTAAGGTCACTGTTATGTCGCCATAGAAGTAGCAGTCTTTCCTTTAACAGGGTGAGATCATTATTTTTATGTCTCCACGTCAGAGACGGTCAAAGCCGGAGGCGTATTGTTTACGGGTTGTCCGTCCGTCCTTCCCATTGATCAGATTTTGGTGGTCAAAGGTCAAGGTTACAGTGACCTCAGAAAACATGATTTTGGCCTTGTGAACATAATATCTCTAGAACTCCTCCAGGGAATCTCTTCACATTTGGCACACGTGTCCATTTGGACTCAAGGATGAACTGATTAGATTTTGGTGGTAAAAGGTCAAAGGTCAAGGTCAGTGTGACCTCCCAAAACTACAACTGAAGACGTCTCACAGTAGTAATAGACAGAATTTCACACAAATGGTTAATATTTAATATTTTATATGACTCAGGATGAACAGGGATGTAACCTAAAACTAGTCCGAGTGGCGGAGGCGGTAAATCTAGTTATTAAGACCGTTTAGTGTCATCCATGTGTCTGACCTGATTTTATGCAGGTTAATTGAATAATTTATTCTGGAATGGAAGAAGCCTTTGGCTCAGTTGTTCCATCAGTAAATCTTTGCTGACAGGTGACTGACAAGACACCAAGATGAAAAAGTAAAAATATAGAAGTCATACTTTAAAGGTTGATTGACCTGACCCATTCAGTGCACTGAGTCATTTTATATATTTTCACAGGACAGGAAAGATCAGTTAGTCCCCCAGTATCCACTGTACCCTTCAAAATCATCTAAGAACCCCCCCCCCTCTCCCACAGCTCATGCAGACATTTTCAAGCTCAGCAAGATGTTATCTTGTCGACCTTAATAAATGAGGATGAAATAATGAGAAACCACAGATAAGGGAGTACTCAGAAAAACATTTATCACAGACCTAAATCAAATGACCTTTTAGATGGGTCCTCATCCGTCTCTGGAGTGTTGTCCTTCACATTTTCCCTCCCTCCTGCCTCGGCTAAATCAATAACCCCGAAGGCTCCGGCAACACTGCAGAAAAACATCCGCACAGAGAGCCGCGGAAACACGAGGAAGTGTGAGAAAAGACGACTTCTTAAACATGGTTTTCACCACTTCATTACACAGGATGACCGTGATGCATCACCTCATCAGCTCCTGAGACGTAGAGCTTCCAAAACTCTGTCTCTGCTGCTCCGTAATAAGAGAACAGCGTTGTGTGTGTGTGTGTGTGTGTGTGTGTGAGAGCAACACATTTCAGCCGTGGAGGCGAAAAAAAAACTATTGTTCTGAATCCAAGAAACTAATAATGGAACAGAAATGTTATTCCAGCGTTTAGCACATTGATTCATTACATGTTCAGTGCATGTCTCTGCTCTAAGTAGCTGGCTCACTCGGCTCGACTGTGAAACTGCAGCGTTAGCGTTGAATCGTCATCGTCCCCCAACAGCTCTGCAAAATATAATTTAGTAATCTTTTAAAAGTTTTAAGACTTTTACCGCGGCAGAAGTAGGAACGTGGCCCTGGGCCCTGCACCTTGAGGGCCCCCCCCCCAAAACTCACGGTGTGGAAGTTCTTTTCTGGTAAAGTGATTATTTGTAGTGTTGCGTGGGAATAAGGATGATGATCGGTTTCAGGGCTTTAAGGCTTCTTTTTTTTTTACCTGACCCTGTTTCAAAGAGGAACCTGATGTAAAAATGTACTTTTAAGAACTTTATTATTGTAGCTGATTAATTTTTTTTTATTATTTGAGCTCTCCAGGTGCATATTATTAAATCAATTTGTGTTTAATTTACTACACGGTAAACCCGGGGGCTGGTAGTGTCTCAGGATTATTATACACAGTGCACAGAGAGGGGAGGAGGAACACTGGGAGCAGCGCAGTGAATAATCCATCCATGGCTGTGCTGGGAACAGATACACCAGCTGCTCTTTCCTCCGCTGCATTTCTTCTCTTTTGAAAGTGTAACTGGTAACTACAATCTTAAACGCTGTAGACAGACCCAAACCAGAGATGTTGTGGTTCACGGTCAGCGGAGTGGCTGCTCATCGTTTGAATGGCGCTCTGGGGGTGTCTCATATGTTTGTACACTTCCACTGTGCACACACTGTACTTACTGGAAAACGACGATGATAGCAGCGTTTGACTGCGATTGTCGTCTGCCGGTGAGGTCACTACTGAGCCAGTGCTAACTGGCTGCGTAAAGCTTTTAATGAGTCTGTGTAGCTTGGTTTTAACCTCCCAGACAAGAGAGAAGCAGTGGTGATAGAAACAGCGACAGAGACAGAGATATCTCCCCCTCAGCAGCAGACAGAGATGGATGGAGAACCACGGCCAGCTGCAGCTTTAGAGGAGAGTCAGTCCTCGTCACTGTGAAGAATCCCTCTTCACCTAATATGTCCCTTCAAGCCAAATCCTCCACGTAGACACACTCACGATACTCTCTCCACATTCCGAAAGCAAAGACTTGTTCCTGGACTCCTCTTCATGCCTGTGACTCTCTTAAAGTAATTAATTACACCATGTTCGCATGCGGGGGTTAGGATACCTACAACTGCATGCTTCAAAGCGACGCCATTTTCATGGCCGCATGAAAAGTGAGGGATCTAGAATTTTAAAAAGTTACAACTGTGCATGTGTGTGTGTGTAACGGGGTTCAGTCTGCTCCTTTTGAACTTAAAAGCATTGAACAACAAGTGCGTCCCAGCCGGGTGCATCACTTCTTAGTGTCCCCTGGAAACACTTCCGTCGTGTTGTGACTATTTGCAGCTCATGCGTTGTCAAACTGATGAAGATGTTTTCTGAATGTGTTTGTGTTCGGTCTATTTGCGTGTGTTTTCTGAAGCCGCGGTGCGTCGAGCTCTCAGGGCCGCCGTAGCTCCTGAACAGACAGTTTACAGTCCCCTGTAAAAAATCTCTTCTATAACACTGACAGTGATGACAGTTACGGTCCCTGCGTTGTGCAGGAGACGATGCTGAAGTAACGGCTGACAGGTGACTGGTTGACAGACCGCTCTGATGTCGGTTCACTGTCAAGCGCTTCGGGATCTAGGGCACACCGGCCTGATTTCAATAACACTGTTCAAAGGAACTGTTCACTGAATCAAAGGAAACTTAAAATACTAATGAGTGAACTGTAAATAAATAAATCATATGTTCAACTCTCTAACTTTAATCAGGATCAAACATTTCTATTATAAATTATATAAAGACACCGCTGATAAAGATAAATGAATGCGTATAGACAATTATCATGTCAATCAATACAATTACTTCCTCTCTCAGATAGAATATACATATACATTAATACATTAATATTTCATATATATCACGCACTCAGCTGTGGGATACAAGCCCGTCCTGACTTGTTGTCCCGGTAATGCACTTTATATAGCTGTATCGTTACCATGGATACTGTGTAACCTAGCACCAAAGATGAAATGTAAAATAACAAACTGAAAATACAAAAATGACACAAATATGTCACTTTACAACAATCAAATAAAGCTAAAATTACTCACAATTGAATTCTACATTACAAGATTGAGCTATTAGATATAGTAACAATTTAAAGCTCCAATTATGTTTTTAATGTAACATGCTAGACACACACGTTACATATGCACACACACTCAGGTTGTTTCAGATCATTCAGGACTGTGTTCTGTTAGTAAGTCTCATTCAAGGTTTCTTCCTTCACTTCCTTCACTGAATTGATTCAATGCTGGTGTGCGGAAAGGAGCATAATTATAAATTTGGCCCGCCGCTAATCTATTTGATGACAGGGTTATCACTCCATCCGTTTCTTATAATTCCTGAGGTATTGGCCGGAGGAGATGAGATAGGTGAGTGAGGAAGTCGGCACTGCAGAAAGCTGTAGTTATCCAGCAAATGTGTGATTTAATGCTTTGCTCCAGGATAACTTATCACTTCAGTCACTGATAAAAAAAAGGTTACTTATTAGTTTTGTGATTGTATTTGTATCATCAGTATGAAAGACACTTGAGGCCTCACTATATAAAAGAAGGGCTAATAGAGCTGCTAACATTAGCCTAAATGATGCACACAGGGGCACTTGGTTACTGCTGCAGGTAGTTCGCTAGTTAGCGAGACATGCTAACATCCCAGATTATGACAAACCAGAAAAACACAATTTTTTCATTCCATTCTCACAGTTCTTCCGGTAAACAGTCAAATCCCTGCAGTGTGTTATTTATAATAAAGCCATTACTAACTCTCCTGCAGGGCTGTTTTAAAAACAAAGATAAGAATGATGAGTTTCATCAGTGTCTCTGTTTGGGTATTGCTCATTGTGAACATCTCCTCTCTGTCTGCAGGTTCAGTATTGATGAAGGACGGACGTGGACCGTTCACAACTTCACCAGCACATCTGTGTTTGTTGATGGACTCCTGAGCGAGCCCGGAGACGAGACCCTGGTCATGACGTGAGTGGAAATGACAATTATACTGAAGTGAGGGAGCTTTGCGGAAGCAGAAATGAAACCCATGGTAACATCACCGGTTGAACCCTAACACCCGCTCTATGCGCGGTTCTCCTGGGTTATCTCAGAGGGTCAGACAGGGCAGCCACGTACACTTCACTAAACAAGAACAGCAACCCAGTTTGGTGGCACTAAAGGCAGCCGGACTTACCTCAGACATCAGGTTGTTAGACTGATTACAAATTTGATCAGTAGACCAACACAAGGTATTTATATGACTGCTAATAATTGCTCATTACATGCACATTTAGTTCAACAGCTACTGTGCAGAAGGTTTGAACTTATTTGGCGGTATTTCTAAGTCAGCACTGTCTGGGAACAGACTTTCGTGCGGTCATCTGCTACGTCGGTCTCAAGGGTTTATCACCCGAGGAGGTCCACAAAGTCATGGGGGCAACACTAAGGGAGGGTGCCTCCTCTTATTAGCGGGGTGATGTATTCAAACGTAGCAGAAAGAGCCTGGAAGGCAGGACGATGACTTGCAATTTTCAATGTTACATACTATGCAGAAAGTATGTTATCATCCAATGTAACAGTTCGAAGGTTACTATATTAAAGTGTATTGTAATACAATACTCACATGCCCATATGAACGCAAAAGAGTTATTGGCTGTTGTAATCATTCCTCATTCACCATCTGTTTTCTTTGCAAAAATGCAAAGAAGTTCAGCTAAAGCTAAGATAGGCAGATAGAGTTCAAGTTAGAGTTAGCATTTTCTTTAAGTATCGCTTAAGAGCCAGTTTGGACACTTTAAAACTTGACCAGCATGATGTTATCGTTTGCTCAGGGCACCATTTCTCCACTATATCTTTACATTGAAACTAGTTGCTTACCGCTGTATTATTGTTTAAAATCAAATTTACAGAAACTTTTAAGACATCCGAGTTTCAGATGTCTTGTAACGGCCCTTTTCAGTTCAAAATGTGTGTTTCTCAGAAGATTTAATTTCTGGTGTGTCATCAGGAGCCTCACAGGCCTGTTGCAGTAGAATTATAGTGTTCTTGTTATTGTTGTCTTGAACTTAATCAGATGTGTTTGTCCTATAGTTTACTCTTGTTGAAGCACAAACCTCAATCTTGTCGATTCTTTGTGATGAAAATGGTCAAAATGAAGAATATTGAATATTGGCACAAAATCCCAGCTGTCAGCAGCTTCAGACCCAAACTTGAGGGAGGCATCGAGAGTTCACATCTTTTAAGCCTCCGTCTCTCCCCTCTCTCTTTTCCCAATCTCTCTATCACTAAGTTATCTGGAGTGAGACTTGTCACATTATCTCAGACTCCAGGCCTTGGCTCAGAGATAAGACCAGCTCCCCCACTGTAATCCCCCGAGAAGGGCAAAGAAATGGTCTCACTAATACACACACAGACAGACGGTCGCATACTTTAACACTCTGACTCACTCAACATTAGTCTTCAGACACACACACACACACACACACACACACACACACACACACAAACCAATTTGTATAACCAGAATATTTAATAAAATGTCCAAAGTTATTAAACAACAATGAAAAGTTTTCACAGAGTGAAATAAAAAATACAGACATAAAATGTATGCTGGTCACAATTATTGGCCCCATTTGATTAATATAAATCAAATTTAAAACAAACATAAACAAATAAGACTCTCCTGTGCTTCATTCTCAGTGTTGACATGGCCTGAATTAACCAATGGTGCTGATTGTTTCCTGTTTGTTTTTTCACAATGGCGAAGACGAGAGCCGTCTGCGAGCATCACAAATGCTAAGATTTGAAGTGATAAGATTTTATTGACACCAATGCCATAATGGATTGTTCTTATCAATCCGGTTTTTTATCAGTTCCATTCGTGATTCCTCCATCAGTTTTCTGTGTGAAAAAGTAGCCTACGCAGGTTTTTGACACACAGTCACACCTGACTTATGTTTAGACTGTACAGCCAGAGCTAAGGTGAGTATGACCAGCTATTCAAATTTTTAAATTCATGATTTGATTAATACTCATTGTCAATCCATCTTACATTAGTCTAAAGCTGTAACTAAACCTTCGCTGAGAGACCAGATGATCATTGTCTTGTTTTAAAAAGATGTGAACCCATATATTGTCTGGACTATTCCCACATAGTTTCATGCTTCATGCGCACGCAGCCGTGTGTTGACGCATGACGAGCGTTTATCAAAAGTGATAATATAGAAAAACAAGCCAGTCAGAGGCATTGATTAGCTCTATGGTGTACAATTCTGATGGTTTGGACAATTTTAAAATTCAATGAGAGGAGTCTGCAAAGGTCGGTGCGCACTGTGGGGAAAAAACATCAAACACGAATCTAAAGAGCTTCAGACCAACCTGGAGCAATCTGGAGTGGTGGTTTCAGCCCATACCATGCGCCGCACTCGATGCTCAGTGGGCAAAGGTCAAAGAGGGCACCACTATTGAAAGCTAGTCTTTCTGGGATGATGCTCTGTGGACAGATGAAACCGAAGTAGAGTTCTTTGTGAATGCAATGCATCAGTTTGTTTATAGGCAACAAAATAAAGCCCTTCGTGAAAAGACCATCCTACCTACACTAAAACACAGTGGAGGTTCTCTCATGCTGTGGGGCTGCTTTACTGCCTCTGATACTCCAGGCGTCGAATGTATCAAAAGGAATGATGAAATCTGAAGATTACAGAGGCATTTTAGAGCGAAAATGTGTTACCCAATGTCAGAAAACTAGATTTGAAGCAAAGCTATTTCGGTCTCTATTTCGCAGGACAACGACCCGACGCTCACATCCAGCAGCACAAAAGAATTGGTTGAAAGGGAAAAGCAATGAATCCTGACCTAAATCCCACTGAAAACCGTTTGAGAGAGCTGGAATGTGCCATCGCAAAAAGGAGCTTGAAATCATAGCGCCGGAAGAGTGGCAGAACCTACCTGCAGACAGGTGTTGGCTACAAGAAGCGTTTAGAAGCTGTAATTGTTACCAAAGGTTTTGCAGGCAAATAATAGTAAAGGGGGCAATACTTGTGTCTGGGGTACATTTTGTGTTTTTTATTATTTCACTGTTATACAAGTTAGTTTTTTTTTGTTTTGTCCGGTAACTTTGGACTTTTTAGTAAAATATTCTGGTTATACAAAATTCATTCATTTACATTTATGTCTGAACATATTCAGAATTACGTACTTGAAATTCAGGGGTCTTAATCATTTTGGCCATGACTGTGCAAGATTGTAGTTTTCCTCTACAAAGATAAACAAAGATAAATGCTATCATGTATTCTACATGGCTCTCCCTTGTTTTGAACTTGAACTTTTCCCGTAATTACATCACCTTGTTCTGCAATGGAGTGTAGAATTAGCACCAATGCCACATACTCACAACGGCAGTGGATGGAAATGCACATTAATTAGCATTTTCTTTTACCAATGTTCTGGGAATTTGATTAAAGTACATTTGGATGGAAACTTGACTAACACTAAACCTCTCAGTAAATTGCCAGACCATGACAATGAGCAGAATATTAATTTTGCACTAAGCGTATGTCCATCCATCCATTCAACCATTCATTATCCATAGGGCTTATCCTTATAGGGTCGCAGGGGGGGAGGATGCCAATCCCAGTTGACATTGGGCGAGGGTGGGGTACACCCTGTCCAGGTCGCTAGTCCATCCCAGGGTTGACACGTAGAGACAAACAACCATCCACGCTCACGGGCAATTTAGAGTCACTAGTTACCCTGCATGTCTTTGAATTGTGGGAGGAAGTCGTAGTACCCGAAGAGAACCCACACAAGTACAGGGAGAACATGTAAACTCCACAAATCGAGAACCGGTTCCATATTGTCCAAACCATTGGAATCATATGCTTATACGCTCACTATATTATCACTTTTGATAAACACAAACCTCAGGCAAATCCCAGAACCTTTTCGCTGTGAGCTAACCACTGACAGACGGACAACCTGTATCTGGCTTGTATGACAGGTCTGGATCACTCATGAACTTTCATTCATACCTAAGAGGAAATTTAAACTACAAGAAAATTTGAGTCCACGTTCTCTTAAATCACTTCTACTTCAGAACAAATCTATGAGACCCAGTGTCCAGTTACTTTGGCCAATACCAATTTTCACAGGGACTACTGTATTCCTTAAGGTGCAAAGCAAAACCTCATCATACAAAACTATCTGCATGGGTAGAAACTACTTAGGGTCAGTGACATAGCTTCACTCTGTGGTGACTAGTAATTTGATCCATCGAAAATCTGTTTGGTAGTATGCCCTCTAGGGGGTCAGTAGAGGCCCATAGTTAATTTTGACCCTAGGACCCCCTAGGAAGTCCTCTCCAGTGGGGGAAGTATTACTCTTTTACATATACATACATAGAAGTCTAATGAACACAGAGCCCCACATGAAGGTGGACTAACAGCATATGAGTCCACAGTCAAGACATCCATCACTTCCCTTTAGGTCGTACTCACCATGTAGTTCAACAAGGTGAACACAGGCCGCTACCAGCACAGCAACATATGTCAGTGTTGCTGACATGCGTCACATCAGTCTGCTTCAATAATTCTCTCACAACACAAATCAGTTGTCTTTTCCACACAAAGAAGAGACAGAGTTCAGGGATGGGGATGGTATTCATCACCTGTGTTGCACTGTAAAACATCACCATCTAGTGGAGAGAAGGCGGAACTGTCGCTCTGGGAGTCATTTTTCAAGGCTTTACTACCTAATGAAGAGTTTATTTAAGCTCCCAGTGGAGTTACAGTCCATATTTAATACAGCAAGGCAGTTTAGTAAAGATTATCACCATGTTGGAGGTTGCAATGGCTACATGATATAATTGCCTTCATGACTTGGATGTCAGAGGAAGCCAGCTGTGGGCTAGTACAGGGTTAATGAAGGGAGGATGGCAAACAGAATCTGTGGGAAAAGGAGGGTTTTTGATTTGCAATTTAAAATAGGTTATCCAGTTGTGTAACATGAATGTTTTTTCGTTATGTGTCATAACTCAAATGCACAGATTAGCATCCCGCTGATCATATTGAACGGGAGAGTTAAGACTGGATCGAAGCCTTTGTGATGTATCTGATGAGAACGGGGACCAAGAATATAGATTAGAAAACAGTTTGTAATAGCATGAGATAGTAAACACATATTGATTCGAATAATCAATAAAGGTGCCACTATACAAATATCCTGACATCTGGATTGATGAGAAGTTATCCTTTAAGAGTCATGTATCAAGTCTGGTGAATAGATTAAGGCGAAAGATTGTCTTTTCTTTAGGAATAAATCCTGCTTCCTGTTGCAGTGTAGAAAAACTCTCGTTGAGGCAACTTTTTTTTAATCAGTTTTAGATAATGGTGACATCCTGTACAAGCTTCAGCTGCAAAAGGCTCATCATTCGTCTTTCCTCTCACCCAGAGGTGTGATTGCCACATGCATTTGTTTATGTACAAAGCCCTTATTGAAAAACTGCCATCATATCTTGCATCAATGTTAGTTTGGATCACATTAGACCAGGACTAATGACCGGCTGACGCTCCATGGTCCTGGAGTTCATACTGAGCTTGGAAGAACTGCTTTTGGCTTTTTTGCACCGTCCACCTGAACTCACTACAAAGCTCTTTAAAAATGAATTTGTTGGTTCCTCTTGGTCATTTTAGATTCTTAATCTCTGACCTTTTAATTTCTGTTTGTACCCACTTGAATTGATTCTTGTCAGTACATTATTTATTATATTGTATTCATATGTTTGTTTTGATTGATGTTCTTTTTTAACTATATTTTCATCTACTGGACATCATTGTAAATGAGGGCTTTACCCTCAATGATTTTCAAGTTTAAGTAAAGACATATATACTGTATGTTGTACATTATTGTACCATATTAAAGGAATCTGAAAAAAAACCTACAGTACATCTAACATACGGTGAATAAACATCAACAAGTGTCCAGCGGTCAATCACTTTCTGTCTGAACACACCTTTACACCTTCAGATGAGATGACCCAGCTACATGTGAGGGAATATATTAACTTGTGTTCATTTTGTGTCTACGGTGTGTGTGTGTGTGTGTGTGTGTGTGTGTGTGTTGTTGGTGTGTGTGTGTGTGTGTGTGTGTGTGTGTGTGTGTGTGTGTGTGTGTGTGTGTGTGTGTTTTTACAGTGTGTTTGGCCACATCAGCTACAGGTCAGATTGGGAGCTGGTCAAAGTGGACTTCAGGCAGTCTTTCCCCCATCAGTGCACTGAGTCTGATTACGACTCCTGGCAGCTCACAGACCTGCAGGTAATGTATAGACATATACACACACACACACACTTCCTGCTTATATCTGAAAATCAATTCTCACGTCCCCCTGTCTACTCTCAGGGAGAGAAGTGCATTATGGGCCAGGAGCGGAGTTTCAGGAAGAGAAAGGACACAGCGTTCTGCATCAAAGGAAAGAGCTACACCTCCGCTCTCACCGTCAAACCCTGTCAATGCACAGAGAAAGACTTCACTTGGTGAGACCTAAAGAATTATAGAAAGCCTTGGCACGTTTTTAACTTCACTGGCGCAGAGGGGAAAGTGGATCATTGTAGCAGAAAATAATGCACGAATCAGACGAGCAAACTGCATGAAATCATATATAAATTGTGTGTGTGTGTGTGTGTGTGTGTGTAGTGACTACGGTTTTGAGCGGTCCCACACGGAGGGCGATCGCTGCTTCGCTGACTTCTGGCATGATCCAGACTCACCACCTGAAGACTGCCATCTGAGACAAACCTACGAGTCCACCACTGGGTCTGCACATGTCCACACACACACACACACATATGTGCGGTCACATCATTTTTTTAACTTCAGACAGGGTAGCAGCTTCCAGGCTTTATGCTAAGCTAAGGTAATTACCTCCTGGCTATAATGCACTTTCATAATGCACAGATATGAAATTGGAATTGATATCAATCCTCTCATCTCACCCTCAGAAAGAAACCAAAATAATAATAACAACTTTTATTCATATAGCACTTTTCTTAACAAAGTTACAAAGCGCTTCACGAAAAAATAAAATCAGATAAAAGAAAAGGTCAAAGAACCTGAGCGTCGTAAAAGAGTAAAGCAGCATAAATAAAAACATGTCATACATCAACATCATGCAAAAGGATCCGACAGTAAGTGAAGACAGTCAATAAAATATGTAAAGACAATAATTAGGGAGAAAACAATCTAAATAAAACACGTATCAGACATGATCAAAGGCTGAGAAAAGACATGCCTCTGATTTCAAGCAGGAGAGCGCTCCAGAGTGCGGGGGCTCTGATAGCAAACACCCGGTCACCCTTCGTCACAAACCTTGACCTTGTGGTGACCAGCAGTGTCGATAAATCAGAGATGGAATTGGGTGCAAAGCCATTTAAAGCCCTAAAAGTTGACAATAAAATTTCAAAATCAATCCGAAATCTAACGTGGAGCCGGTGAAGGGAGGCGAGCACCGGAGTCAGGTGATTGCACCTGTTTGCCCCAGAAATAAGACGAGCAGCAGCATTTTGTACCGGCTGAAGACGGTGGATGGAGGCCTTGGCCTATACCTGGATAAAGTGCGTCACAATAATCAGGCCGAGAATAGATACATACACAAATAATTTTTTTTAGGTCAGCGGTTGACACAAATGATGTGATTTTAGAAATGATCCTGAGCTGGTAAAAACTAGACTGAACCACATGTTTGATGTTAGGTTAGCGTCAAATATTACCCCGAGATTAATGGCAGCCAGTTTGATATAATTAGAGAGATTAGAGAGACTCTTGTAAAGACTCAACATACACCTCCATACTCATTACTGTCATTCCTGTCTTTCAGCTACAGGAAGGTGATATCTAACGCGTGTGAAGGGGGGCTGAACAAGCAGCAGAGCGCCAAACAGCACAGCTGCCCCCTGCTGCCCCCTAGAGGACTACGGGTCGGCATCAAAGGGCAGATGTTGGCCGTGGCGCCTGGTGATGACATCACTTTTATTGTCCACCAGGAACAGGTAGGATGAAAGTTATTGTCCCGTCGGTTCCTCCTTCCTTCGCTCGGTCTGAATGTGCCGGAAGTCATCATTCCCTCTCTCTCTCTCTCTCTCTCTCTCTCTCTCTCTCTCTCACCAGGGCGACACCAGCAGCACCAAGTACCAGGTGGACCTTGGTGACGGGGTTCGGGCCATTTACCAGAACCTGACGGTGACAGATGAACCCATCCAGCATCGCTATGAAAACCCGGGCGTTTACAAGGTCACGGTGAAGGCGGAGAACATGGCGGGGCACGACGAGGCCACCATGTACATCCAGGTCACAGGTCGGATCCCCGGACTGTCACCTCGTTTTTCTATATAACTCTGCGCTTTGACAGCCTCTGGAATCTTGTTCTTTTTGGGAGGTAGTGAAGGTTTTATTTCCAAGCAGTTCTCACGACACAGAAATGACGCAGCCTGTCAGCATGACCTGGATTTCTTTTATTGTCTGGTGGAGAAAGAGATGATGAAAACAACTTCTGCAGTCGGTGTGTCTCGCTTTCTCAAACACTCACCCCCTGCTGTCAGAGATAACTTCTCACTTTTCACTTCCCAGAAACAAATTATTTCCTCCCAGTTATCATGTCTGACGCTTGAAATTTTATCATACTGGGAAAGTCTCTCATGTCTACGTCGGTGGATATTTTATTTTATTTTGTCTTTCACTTTGATAAAAACTTCTTTGTATTTGTGCAGCTTTAAAACTTAATGTACTAGTTCGGTTGCAGGAGTTTAAACTGATGAGGGAGACTGTAGGAGACGGTGCTGTCATCCTTTTTGTTTTGTCAAGATTAGATGCGGTTTATCCTCAAACATTGTGCGTCTTTATTTGAAGCACTTGTATGAAAAATTGATTTCACTGATACAAATTCGACCTGTAATTTTAAGCTCATTCAGAATTAATCATGTTTGCTGTGTAATCGTCTCAATCATCCCTTTCTTCTCTTACAGCTCCTCTACAAGAAGTGCACCTGGAGGTGGTTCCCATCGCTGGGAGAAACAATGAGGTCAATCTGACCGCCATAGTTCTTCCCACTGAGGCAAACCTGACTGTCCTGTACTGGTGGATAGGAGACAACCTGCAGGTAACTTCACCTTCATTCAATCATACATTTGGTAACATCGAAATAGATTTTTTATATTGCATTTTTAAATTTCTGGATCTCTTAATTGACTATTAGCCACCAGGGAGCGGCAGCACAAGCTGTAAACACAGCACTGGCATATTATCATCTAGTAAAGTTGGTATGGAAAACATGTCTGTTGTATATTAACACATTTGGAGAAAGAGCACCATTATCATTCACACACTAGCTCAGTTCTGGTCTCCATCAACTTCAGAGAAAAGTATCTGGCCCTTTAGCTGCTGAATGTTTCCCCTACATTCACCGATGAGTTCACTGTCTGCTGTTTGTGTAACCCGTGCTCAGCAAGATATTTTAGCACAGGCTAACTAGCTAGCTTTAAGACGTCCAATATGCCATTATTTGAGCATTTCAGCGCTTGAAAAGAACAGTGACCCACTCGTAACTCTTCTCACCAACATTTCTACAAATCACAGTGCGCATATATGTCCACACGTTGTACATATGGACATTATTGCGCAACATTTTCACACTGTGCTGCTGCTGCTCGGCAACGCACCTCGGGCACATCTCTCATGAACTGGCCAATAAATCCACACAGATACATGAACATAAAATCATGGCGATTACAGCAAGTGGAATCACATGCTATAAAAAAACTATAAAAAATGGGATTTAGCACAGCTCTTCACTGACAACAGCAGCAGGAAACAAGTTGTGAGCACAAAAACCAAAACAATCAGCTAGAATAGGCTAAAAGGAGGCAAACTGCTGATTCAGATGTAACTCTCTGAGGAATCAGCAGCACGTTTCACATGACGCAGTGCATTTGATCATTTTTATAATAAACTAATTGGATTATTGTAGATTTAAAGAGCAAATTAAAGCCCAATGAAATCTTGTTCTTGCTGACCTCCAGTGGTTTAACCTTTCACCTGGCAGCAGTGACCCCATGACATTACTGCCAGACGTGGTCACAATTCTTTCTGACCATTAGGCTTGAAACTTTAAGCCTAATTTGTTCATGTTGCTAAGGAAGCTGATTTGTGTTTCCAGAAAAGTTGATGTAACTAACAGCCAACCTGTCGTGACTCTCACACAGCCCACACTGACCCTGGAGAACAGCCTTCTGACCCGCTTCCCGGAGACAGGAGAGATTTCAGTCACCGTCCAGGCTTCCAATGGCCGATCCATGGTGCAGGATACCAGCACTGTCCAAGTCTACGGTAACACAATGAAACTTTAATCAAGCTCGCGGTGGAGGTTTTGTCTCTATGAATCATTCACAGACAGAAACAAAGGAAAATAGGACCCAGGATATAAAATCACAGCATTCTCCTTTAACTAAAAGAACACTCTTAACTTGAAGCTTTCATGTTTTTTGAGCGTGAAAGTTCATTCCTCACCTGGAGAACAGTAATTGGACAATAAGATCTTAACTAGTTTTTTCCAGAGCTCTCAGATGCATCTCATGGTCAGAGTTAAGAGAGTTAACAGCTATTCCTGGTTCTGTGACTCATTCTGACACAACTGGGGCAAATCTGCCGGCTGACATTTTTCCACTGTTGCCTGAAACTATAGGATGATCTCAGCTGCTGTTTTTGGTAAGTGAGTGTGTCACAGGGTTAGTTATGTCAGGTTTGTTTTCATAAACAGATTGTACGTGTTTTATTTATGAGCTGCCGGTGTTTGTTTCTGAAGAGAGCGATCGTGTAGTGACTGTTTGAATCAGCACACGCCACTGAGGTTGAAAATGATTTTGATTGCAGTTACATACATATACAGTGTACATATATTCTGTATGTCTATTTGCTGTTCAGTCTTAAACACTCAATCTGCAATATTTGTGGCTTATTATCACTCAGTTTCCTTCTTGGATAATAAGTGTGGTGATTGATTACTTCTCCCTTGTTCTGTCCAATCCCAGATAACTTCCAGGTCATCCCCCTGAGCTTCAGCAGGAACCTGGACCACTTCAACCCCAACATCCCAGAGTGGAGGGAGGACATCGGACACGTCGTCACCAACATACTCGCTAAGGTAGGATGGTATGACTGTTACACAGCCTGTCGGCTTTCATTGAAGGTTCTGTAGACGCTCGTCACTGCCACTAGATGTCGCCCCAGACCGAGTTCCCGTTACACCTCTGGCCTCCGTTACGCCACAGTCCCACCTCCTTCACATTCTCAGTCAGCGAGGTGTTCAGAAGCCCAAACACACAGCAGGAAGCCCAGCTGAATAAAGTGCTAAATATAAAAATAAATTATAGAAATAGAAATATATTAAAAATAAAAACTTTATTAATTATTATAATTATTTTCAGATGTTTTGACAATCCACCGGCAAAACAATCACCCCACTGTATCTTTACATAGAAAGTAGTTGTTTGCTGCTACATTATTGTTTAAAATCTTGTTTACAGAACATTTAAGTAAGCATTCAACTAGTAGAGGAAATACATCTAATATATGTCTACAATGGGTCTCACGTGAAGACACAAAAAAAGGAATTAAAAACAGGAAGTAATTATTGTAGAAAGTAGAGATATATCAAATCCTTTACAGAAAAACCAGATGAATTTCATATGTGCAAAAATAACGTGCCCACATGTAAATGTCATTTTTGCACATGTGAAATGTAACATTTGAAAACATGTTAAAATCACACGTGAAACATGGGAAACGTCTGGTTTTGGAACATTTTCGTGGTGTAATGTGTTAAACAGTGTGAAACCTTTGACGACCTGTACTTAACATGAAACTTAACATGAAACTTAATTGATTCACTTGTTAAATTACAACTTGAACTGAAACATTTCACATGTGAAATCACATGTAATAGCCTATATTGAATTTCAAATGTGCTATTTCCGTAAGGGAAGACTCGTAGTGATGTGAATGTGTGAGTAAGTTTTTATGTTTTTGTATTATTTACATTTTTGTTAACAAAAATATTGATTAGTGAAGCTTTAAGATGTGACTGACCTGTAACCATCTGACCTTAGGTCACAGGTGTCCCTCAGGAGTCCCTGGTTACAGTGGTGAAGCCGGGCCTGCCCACCGCTGCAGACCTGTATGTTCTCCCACTGGACAGCAAACCGGCCAAGAAGAGCATGTTTGTAGATAAGGTACACACACAAAGACACAGAACCACATCCAGTAAATGAATTTTCACCCTATAAAGGACACATTTTGCAGACACAAACACATGCTTTGCTTATTAATTAAAGTGTTTTTGTTAATTTAACATTTTCTCATCCACAGCATATTCAAGCCATCATGCAGGCCTTCAACGACAACAACGTCAGCTTCGTGGTGCGAGGTCTACAAGTGCTGGTGATGCTAGCCGACCCAAACGGAGGTATATTTAGACGCCATGTGCATTACTTCCCATTTAGTCTGCTTTTAAAACTACAATTGTTGGTGTTTTTTTTTTTTAATGATAATTGCATGTTATTGATTTATTTTCAAGGGCTAGGTGTAATTGCTAATGACTCAACAGCTGCAGCAGCAGAGACTGGTGCGTTCATGACCCATACACCTGCAGCTTTCTGTATGAATGAACATAATCTCAACATTCTTTGATTTCAACGCCATTTCCTTTCCTGGTTTCCTAACAAATCAACAGATTATCCAGTCTGCGCCTGGCGTCTGTGCTGTGCTTCATTTAAAACTTTAAATGAGTTGGATTTTGATGGGTGCTTTTGACAGGCTTTATCTCTTTCTCCCTTCCTGCAGATTTTGTCTTGATATCTTCTTCTGTTTTTTATACTTAATTGCACGTCTTCTGAAGCTTCTACTCAGATTGTGCAAACAATAAATCATTCTTCATCTGTATATTTGTGTGATTCATCATCAGGTTACCACGGAGCAGCCGATGGTCCAGGTGTTTGGGCTCTAGCAGTCATTTTCCTCATCAGCATCATCGCCACCGGCTCCTTCATTCTCTTCAAGTTCAAGAGGTGAGTCGTGTTAAAGAGCTGCAACATGTCAGTCAGGCCTGGGATCAAACTACACTTTATCAATTGTCCATCACTGATGATGATGAAAGGAGACGTTTTTTCTTGTGTATGACTCACTTCTTTAGGCCCCAAGATGATTCAGTGACAATTATATGTTGTCCTATAAGTCTGAGTATTTTCTGGAGATATTGTAACTTCAAATTTATTATGTAAAAACTATCATATTTGATCCCTAATTTATTCACTTTTAAAGTTACATCCTCAAAGCAAAAAGAAAACATACACCATGTTCACAGTTGAGCCTGAAAGCATCAGCAATCAGCTGAAAACAACAAATGAACGAATGAAAAGAATGAATATGCAGCTTGTAGACGAGGGAATGTCTGTCGTGGTGTTTTATATTTTATATCGCAGTTTTAATACAGTATATAACTTTCTCAATTGAATTTAGAAGCCATATAGATAGAGTCTACAGCCATGCTAGCTTCTCCGAGGCTGAGGCTGTGCTTACAAAGAAGGGGGCTTTAAGCTAAATGCTCACGGCAACAGGCTTCAGTGTCATAGTTCAGTGTGTTTTATATTTGCTAATTCTAGTGTAGACCAAAGGTCTGGTTGTAAAAATCAGTATCACCAGTAGTTGGTTGATTTGCAGTATTGACACACAGTAGTCATTGTTGACATCATTTCACAATGTATAGAGTCATATTGCACAACCCTAATGTCCTGCATGACAATTCACAGCAGATTCCCTGTGTGAGACACCTGCATGCTTTGTTTCCATGTCAGTGACCTGTCAATAAGCAGCACCTCCTCACGGCCCTTAGCACAAACATTCACCAAAAAGTCACTTGAACTGAAATATGCAGCTCAAAACTACAGACTCATCTTATGAGAACAACAAATCCCACAGTCCTTGGCTTAGGACTGAGGATGCCTATCCCCCGCTGTTTTACAGGAAGCTTCCAGGCAACCGCAACGTCTACGCCCAGATGCACAACGAGAAGGAGCAGGAGATGACCAGCCCCGTCAATCACAGTGAGGACACCCAGCACATCATCCAAGGCGAGGAGTTCATTGACGACGACCTGGACTCGCAGACTCTAGGTAACGCAGGAGGTAGCCCCGCCTTCTGTTCCCTTATAAGGACTACCACTAACCACTGCTACTAAAAACCAAGCCACTAACACCAGCAGCTAACACACACCAAGGTACTGGAGGACTTCCCCTTTTTCATCCTTATCACTGGTACACTAAAAGCCTCATTTTGAATTCTTTACTTTTACCTACAAAACCGTGTGGTCATCCCTTGTATTTGCAGATACAGTAAAATCATTTCACAACTAGTTGTATGTATTATAGTTATTATTTGCCATAATGCTTAAGACTAAATGAGGCTGTGGACTTGCCAAAACATGAGAAGACATAATGTCACTATGGTGTTAAATGAAGCTATTATGTCCTAACACAAGTTAAAAAAGTTAGTATTAGAAAACCTAGACTATTGATTTGTGTGCAAATTGGTCGTAATTGTTGAAAGTTTAAAGGGCATTTCACTCCTGAAGTAACATGTAGTAGTATCCATTGGCAACTAGGTTGGATATATGATGTAATATAATATAATATTATGTTATATGACATGATATAATATATGATATGATATATTATTATATATTATATTATAATATGATATAATATAAAATGATGTGATGTGATATTTTATGATATATTATGATATGACATGATATGATATGATAAATGATATGATTAATACAATATTGTAAGTATTATTTATTCACTGTGATGGATCTGAAAGTTATTCTTTTCCTACCACTCCATCACTGAGAGTGACCAACATTTGAAGTTAAAAACTCTAGTTTGCATGGATGTTAAGCTAACATAAACATTAAAGGTGCCCTGTGGACTTTTTGACTTGGTGGATTAATCAGTCATGACTGTAATTAGTTTCACTGCTGGGCGATTCGAAGAAATGAATGCCAGTGTTCTTTTTAAATGAATGTGGCTCCATCTTAGAGCACAGTAACCAGTTACTGTAATACATTCATCATGTAAACAATGCAGCTGTCAAAATACCTTTTTTAAAAAATCAGCTTCGTAAATATTAAATGAGGAATGAAAAACATTTGACACCATGTGTTCAGGTGAGGAGCACTGAGAAGCCTCCACAGGGTAACTTTAACACCAGTGAACCAGAGCATGTGGAGATTTGAAGATGTCATTGTTTAGCACTGCTCATTCACTTGCCTGTGTCCTGTTTCTCTCTCTCTCTCCCCCCCCCCCACCTCTTGTTGCCAGGCAACCATTCGGGTGTGGTCCTGAGCATCAACTCCAGAGACCTACACAGTTACCTAACCAGCTGATGGCTGCCATGGCAATGCTAACAAACTAGCCTAGCCTAGCTGGCTAACGAGCACAGGGACTCCACTTTGCCTTCCTCCTCCTCGCTCCTCTCCTCCTTTTCCTTCCTCTCCTGGGATACTTCACCTCCACTCCATGGCCTCCCTTCAGCTCCAGCTTTGGTGAGATTTTTTTTTTTTTTTTTTTCAGGAGGGGCTGAGCCTGGTGGAGGGACGTCTCTTTCACCTCCATCCCCCCCCCCCACTCTCTTACTGCTACGGGACGGGAGGCATTCTGCTTTACCTAATGTACTTTACATCACTGCAAGCCCCCCCCCCTCTTCAGCCTGCACTGACACCTGGTGAGGATGGAGATCACACTGAGGACACTCACTCATCTGTGTTTTGAAAAACAAAATCTGTATGTACGTCGTCTTGTCACTTTGTAGACACTGAGAATCAGCGAGCATGACTCACTGCGCTGGTTTCCAGTAATATTCACATTCAAAGAGGGTTGAACCAAGAGGCCACAGCTACTGACAGCAGGTGGTTGCCAAAGACTGGTGATTTTTGAGCACTAAAGGTAGAGTGCAAGTAAATTAAAGAAAAATGCATTTCTACTCTCCCCCCTCTTGTTTTCTTTTACTCCCTCTGCGCTTCCCACATTTACTCGACACTCTCTCTTCAGAGGCAATAACACTCTCTGGATGGAATGTAGGGTGCGATGTGCCCCTGAGAATTTGCATATGAAGAGAGGGCGGTGATGCACTTTCTTCAAATCCCACTCACAGGTACTGGAGAGTTCAGCTTTGAAATATACGGTATGTCCACACAGCGTTCAGTATACGTTCACATTTCTTATTACGACACAAGTTTGGCGCGTGGTGTTTCAAGTCGGCACCGCCTCTGTAGGAGCACATCGTCTGTCCCGTGGTGCCTCAAGCAGCAGGTGTTAATCTGCTCAGTGACCATTACCTGTTGTCCAGTTTATTTATTTCTAATAACCGCCCACCCCTTCTTGCATTATTCCCCCCCCCCCCCCCCACCCCCCCCAATCCCCACCTCCCCCACACACACACACGTTCTGAGTCAGACTCGTTCCCCCTGGAGACAAAGGTTGCTGTCATGGAGGGAAGGTGTAGTTGATATATTTTACTGTATCAGCCTATATTAGGCATAGCCCATGGTGGAATCATGTCTCCTTAAAGGTTTGGTTTGTTGTATGTAAATGTGTAAATATGAACAATCTCCACTTTGGACATATTTCCCTTTGACTTGTGTGTGAGTGTTTTAACACTACTACCGATATACACAGCATTTTTTTTTTTTCAACTGACCCTCCACTGAGTTCCTGAGTTTGAAGAATTTTCATTATTTCCGGTTTCCTCAGCGCCATTGCCTGCTTCACATGTATCCATTTTCAATATTTTCAGTGTAATCTCATGCGGAAGATAATTTGACGGTCTTCATTGTTAACTGCAAATAATTTCATTGTCTTATATAGATGCTCACACGTACACAGTGACGACTATGTATATGGATATTTTTGATACACTTGTTTTCCTTCATTTTTCCTAGTATGTGTAAACACTGGTGAGTGTCTCTGTTGGCATTTCTGAAGTCTTTTGTTCGTTTGAATGCACTAATGATGTACGCAGTGCTCTCAGCATGGACTGGGCAGCATCTTAACAAGTCTACAGACTCTGAGTCAAAACATCTTTGGGTAAAAGGCCTTTCCAGACCAACCACCACTGCTACTAACACCAAGCGCACATATGCTTCATCTCGGTTCGTCGTGTATTTACAGCAGCTGATCACATTCACTTGTTCTGATTTACACCTTAATTCATCTTTTGTACATATTCTGCTCATGTTCAACTTGTTCTTAATTTTTCTAGTGATGTGTTGTTATTGTATCAATGTCCTCTTTAACAAAGGGGAAAGTGGGAATTCTGATATTACAATATAATAGTGAAGGAGTTTCACGGATGATGGCACCGACCATGTAATTTTGACCGCACTGGTTTTCTTTCATTCTTCTCCTCTTTCTGCCGTTTGTTTGATCTATTGATTCTGTTGATTTTGCGATTAAAACAATTGTGTGTCCTTATCAGGAAGCGCAGTGCACTCAACCTGCATCCTGGAATAAACCACTCCCATAACTTGTACGTCTGTTGGTTTTATTGGTTTTGTGTGCCGTCAACTCCTGCGGGCAAACGTGAACAAATGTTTTATCTGTGTGTCACGTAACGTCGAGTATGTGCTGAAGTGAGCTGTGCAGCCTCGCTCTGAGTCCAACACTGACAACACAGATCGAGATGGAAGCTTTACAGCCTTCAACAATGGTATCAAATCACAAAATGTAGCTTATTTTAAAAGAAATAACTTCATTCAAATGTTGGTTTTCTTGAGATAGAAAAAAAAAAAAAAAATCAACAACATTGTTGTTCAATGCTTTTAACTCCACAAGTCACAACTGGGCATTGAACAACAAGTGTGTCCCAGCAGGTTCTTATTAAGTTATTTTTTCATTTCGATAGCTACAATTAGAGAGAGAGAGAGAGAGAGAGAGAGGGGTTGACATGCAGCAAAGGCCCCCCCCCCCCACCCCCGCTTGTGTCCCCTGGAAACACTTCCGTTGTGTTGTGATTATTTGCAGCTCATGTGTTGTCGAGCTGATGAAGATGTTTTCTGAATTAGTTTCGTGTTTTGTCGATTTCCGTGTGTTTTCATAAGTTGCAGCGCGTTGAGCTCTCAGGGCCACCGTAGTTTTTGAACTTGGGACAGATCCCAGCTGGCTGTTTCCCTCCAGCGACACCCAGACATGGACAGGAATATCACATTTCTCTTGGAAAGAAAGCAAATATATGTATTTCCCAAAATGTCTAACAATCCCTTTAAGCAGTGCTGACAACTCATAGGCTACACAGACAGCATTCAGCCCGACAGAGGAACCTCTTTCCAAAGCAGATCGCCAACACCACCTTTCATTTTATTATGCAGAATACTTTTCAACTTCACCCAGCTGGAATTCTTTAGGTTGTCTAATATAGCCAGTAAATACCTTGGCCAATCACAACAGCTCAGTGATAACACAGTCATCTCAGCACGGAGAATAACAAGAACCAGGAGATGCACTGGTCAGAGCGGAGGCTGGCCCACAGAGGGACAGTCACTGGGCTTTGAAACAAAGAAAATTCCTATTCAAACCACGTGGGGGAGTAGGTGCTCCAACTATGGAGACATTTACCCTTCAGAGCAGAACTTGCTTTATTGCATCACACGACAGTATTGCAGTTTGCTTTATGTGGGAGAGACGACTCTAATCACACGGCTCGAGCAGCGACTCTACAACAGGGGGTCAAAAACTAGAGACTAGACTCAGTGTAGCTTAGAAAGGTTCATTTTATAGATAAGGTTTATTCTGGTTAAACAAACAAACAAAATAACAACCTGATGACATTTACAGACTGCCACAGTCGAGCAGGGAGGGAATCCAAGTCCACAATGCTCATGCTCCATCTGAGAGTCCACTAAAATATCAACAGAATATCAATATTACATCTAGATCAACAGCCCAATAGATCAGGAGCCACCTTAGCACTTCTCCAACTTATTTTTTCATTTTGAGAGGGTTAGTGCATATATATATATATATATATATATATGTATGTGAGAGGTGTACAGCACTTATCATTTTTATGTATGTGTGAAAGTTACTGTGTGTGTATACCCCTATTATTTAAATGTTTTATCCCCTTTGTATATAGACATGCTTGATGGCACTTACCTTGGCTCTTGAGGTCATCTTATTGATTGGCCGACAGGACGGAAAAGAGAAAGAGGAATTTAATCATCATATGGAGTGTGGGAGACGGTAACAATATTTACACTCTGTTGCCAGCGCTCGGACCCGCAGTCGTGGCGATCCAACAACCATCTCTTCTAACCTAACACCCCAACCAGCTAACCCTTAGACCAAAGACACCCTGTAACAAAAGATGTCACATTACACGCAGCTCCAAAGGTAAGAAATGGTACACACTTCCTGTCTCCTAAGTGGGATTGTGATTGCTTGTTCATGTCTAAACATAACAACAAACTAGATAGACTAGATACAGTATGTGTTTAGAAAGAAGAAGAAAGAAAGAAAGAAAGAACATTATTACCCTAGGAAAAGTTTTCAGTTGACCCATGCAGTCTTTTGTTCAGTCTTTTGTTTTTTAAGCTTTGCCTTTGATAATCAGTGTGAATTGTTTTTATCTTACACTTGTAGCTTGCAGCCAGGAGTACTCCCCATAACTGTGCCGTAGTATCCTACCATTTCTAATAACCCTATACATTACTGTCACTTTATTTAAAGCTCACAATGCTATAGCATATTAATGGTATTTATAAGATTTTTCTTCCATTTCAGGACTTATACTGTATTGTGATACGTTATAGAGCAGTTCTCTGTGTGTCTGTATAATTAGCTGAAGTCACAGTAGTCATAATGTGCTGTGTAAACCAGGGCTCAGATTCTTCTTTTAAATACTTCTTTCACTTTTGCATGGAGCTATAAAGCATTATGAACATTGAACATATAAAACATTATCTCCACCACTTATAACACTTAATAAAACTCATTATCGTCAATTGACTGACATGTATGACGATAACCATTTATAGAGTTTTATAAAGCCTCATGAATGCATTATAATGTCTGTGCTTATAATGCGTTATGCATTACCTTCGGAAAGTCTTTTCCAAAAATAACCTGTTGATGGAAATTGTAGCATTTCTGATTCATTTCATAAAGAAATTATATTCTTTTTATCCTAATGAATAATGACTAAATACATAAATAAAAGATACTTCAACGACAGTAGTGACAAACTATTGTTAATATTTTTCTGGATGACAAAGTTTTCTTGTTGGGAGACAGATGTCAGTGTTCTGGCACCAGAGTCGATTCGGAGATGTGGATCAAGTGTTTTATTTAGTTAGTTGCAACAGTTTATTAGTAACAGTTGTGCAGAGCTAGGATTCGGTAAACAGAACTATGTAAAGAGTATAAAATGCATTCACTCTAGACAAATATATAATACCAGTAAGCACTTTGCATTCATACTTGTTCAAACATAAGAAAGGACACACGCTGCGCATGAAACTATACCCATCTGAAAAAGTCTAAAGATCAGAATAGTGGGACAGAAAGAGAAAGCTCTACATACACACCCTGTATTCAAACACTGGCTGCACTTTAAACAGTCACCTGTCTGGATTACAATCAGATAACTGCTTCCGGCCAACAGACCCTGAGGGCCCCAGGTTTAACGGTGGTATTCTGGTAATTTGATTCATTTCAATTCAGTACAGTCACATTACTTTCATGTCCAAGGAAGGAATAGTGTAAAAGCCTCTGATGCTTCAAACAAACCAGGTCTTAAGACGTGTCATCCAATCATGTCTGAAGTGTTTGTCCTCGCTGGATGACGTGTGTGTGTCTTTGTCATCTCAACGTGATGAATTTTACAGTAACAACACAGTTTTGGACACAGTCTTTCCCAACCACCATCAAAAAAGTATGAGTGAAGGAGATCTGCCAAGAGCTCTGGCGTTGTGTCTGACTGCCAGAAGCCGAGTAGCAAATTTGTTATTTTATCCAGTTGTATGGTATATATTTATACGCTACATCGTTGGATCCTGGTGGTTTCAGTCATCTGACTTCAGGATGTTGAGTAATAAGCAACTGGAAGTTGGCTGTTGGCCTGTTGAACTGCTCGACTGTGACTAGCATAGCTAGGTTGGTTTTAGCCTGGTGGCTAGGCTAGCCCGTCGCTTTTACTGAACTTTCATACAACTTGAACTTTTTCATAAGACGTCCGGGTTTTAACTTATGACAGCAACAGCTGGAGCAAATGCTGAAGGAGCCCCACCTACCTCTCCTTCCGACTGTAAGCCTCATCAGTCTCAGCGAGAACATCGCAGGCCTGGAGAACAGGATCTCAAACCTCTATGAAACCTAAGAGGCTGAGAGGCAATCGGATACAGTTATCGTTGGAGGCCCTGCCCAGGACATTGGCACTAGTACTGTAGAGCGCGCCGTCATGGAAAACCAAACCAAGAAACCAAGCGTCCTAAGTAGCAACCTGAATGACAGTGTGATTCTTCTCAGTTGACCCCTGACATCTGAGACTTACATATGTGACCCTCTTTTTCTTCCATCACATTTTGTCATTACTGGAAAATCTGCCTCCTCCACCCAATGTGTGACTAATGTGCTTTAATGGTTGAGATAAAACTGTTGCTAAGGTTAGTGTGTCTAGGTGTGACTGTCGTAGGTGGAGGGAAAATGATTATGTAACTACGTCCTCTGTTCCCTCCCTTGTGTGGATGAGCTGATCAAAAAGTGTGGAGACTTCTTTTAAAAATCAGAGAATCATATTATGAACAATTTCTTTTATTAAATAGTCATTTAATTCTTTTTTTTTTTCTTTTCCACCGAGAGACCTCCACTCCACTTACTGAACCCTAACCCCTCCCATGAAGAATGGAAAAAAAAAAAGATTAGATTAGAAAGTCTTTATAGTCCCAGAGGCGCAATTTGGTTTCCAACAGTTGTCAAGACAACATATACACATTAAATACTATAGAGACATAAATATAAGTAACGTACAGTAGATGTCAGCATTATAAGTTGCAGTAAGTATTTGTTAACTGTGATGACAACTAGGCCAGCAACTTGTTTAAAACCCAAACAGCTGACGGGATAAATGATCTGAAATATCTCCTCCCTGATGGCAGGAGTCAAAACTCTGCATGGAGAGGATGATGAGGGTCTGCCAAAAATGACCTTTGCCCTCTGAGCGACTTCATAAACATGGCTGAGATCATTCAAGTTAGTGCCAATGATCTTTTGGCAATGTTGAACAATATTAAATATTTCCCAGCTTATTTTTATACCCTGCTGAGGTTCCCAAGGCAACAGATCACTGCAAAAGTTCAAATTCACTAGAAAAAATATGAACAAAACATTTTTAAGAGTGTTCTGTCAATATGCCCAACAACCAGATTCATTAATGTCGCTGTGGCATCCTCCACCCCCGTCATAGGCCAATTGTAGTGGGTCAATTACGCGCTGTGTCATAGCCAGTGAGCTCTTCTTCATGATTCATTCAAAACCTTTCAAACCTAATGAAGTGAGCGCCACAGGATCATAGACATTCAGCACTTTCAGTGATGGAATCTTAGCCGCTGGAACAACGATAGATTCTTTCTGATAACTGATAACGAGAGCAGGAAAATAATCATAATTATAAATAATCGTCAATAATAATGGAGCCGACCTGCCTTGTGTCAACTGCTGGTGTGATGGCGTGATAATGTGGGGAGTGTCGCCCCCCGTCTCCAGGCCTGAATCCAGTAGAACACCTTTGGGGATGTGGTAGAACAGGAGATTGGCAGCATGAATGTGCAGCTGACTCTTGTGACTCGAGGACTGGTTCGATGTTCTGACAGTCCAGCTAAGAAAGGGAGTACCAGTGGGTTACTTGTGGTGGCCCCCGATACAACAGAAGAAGATCTTTGACAAAACTGCATCCACTGAGGAAGACCTCCAGAAAAATCTGGTCAGTGAACCTCAGATATTTTATTTCATGTGGTGTTTAAATAGTTGTTTCAATTCCAGTTTTGTCCACATTTCCATGGGCGCCGGTTTGGTTTTATCTTTGTTGGAGACATTTTTTGTAACATAAAAAGTTGTGTATGTGCACTTGGATCTAAGTCTCCTCCGGTCTCTTTAATATGCAGATGTGACATCAGAGCTCACCTGAGAGCTGACAACTCACCTGCCTGTGTTTCTAAGGATGCTCATGATCCACTCAGAGGGGAGGGGGGGAATTACTGTAAATAGCAAATATTTCTCCCACTGGTTTCAAAGAAGATAAATGTTTAAACTGATGATAGAACATTCTCATTAGCTGAGCGCAGCTGTAACACTTAATTGCTTCTTTAAAAGTACCTGATGTCTAATTTGCTTTTGGAGGCATTTCCGCCTACAGTGATAAAGTTACATAATAAAACAACATGTGTAAGCAATGATCATAAATTAGCCAATAGCTGTCCTCCAAAACGTTTAAACTTCCACTGCCACGTTGCAGCTAGTTAACAATCCCTAATACAGTTTGAGGATGATGGTTACCACGTCACAGCTGAGTGTGATGTGTATTGGTCTGTTGTCCATAGTTAACAGTACCACTGTTTTGACAGTTGACTGTCCATTAGCTGGTGGTGAAGGGTCAAATAAAATACATGTTCAACAATAAATACGTGAACATAGGAGAGGCAATCTCTTTTCTCGCACACGTCAATATACAACACATGCTGAAAAGGTGCGTCCATGTGATCGACGTATTCTGTTTATTACAGTACAAAATCTAATTTGTAATATAGTGTTTGATGGGCATCCCCACCCTGTGAACTGCTGAGAGGTCAAAAGGCACGCATACACACATATGCTCCCATACATACCTATAAACCACACCCAAACAGAACACACCCTGGCCCTATCACTCACAGTTACTCATTTACAAATTTTGCAACTTCAAGTATGGCAGCAATTCAGCATCCACAGCAACCACCCACCCATCACATCCACTTGGATGACACAGCACTCCCCTGACCCTTCCTAGTCCTCTATATAAAGGACCCCACTCTGTCCCTTCTGTCTTCCTCTGCTGCTAACTCACAGTTAGCCATGGATACGTTACAGTCTCTAATTTTGCTCTTATGGATGTGTTGCTGCATAACAGGACAGGCACAGCACAGGTGAGTCCACTCTCCAACAATGATAAAAAATATAATACAATGAATGGTAAAATAAATACATAATGTAAGAAGTTGAATAATATTATTCTGGGGTCATGGGTACGAGGGGGGGTCATCACCTCAGCATTTTTAAAATCCTCACTATTGGCCTGCAGTGCTATGGTATCTGTGTAAATTATTATATTCCAATAACAATGTATAGAGTTGCATAGAATGCCTTAAATAATAGTGAGGGGACTTTATTGTACTTACTGACCCACTATTATCAACTCACTGCAAATCTTTTTACACTTTTTACACTTTCGAGACAGGTTACAGGGTCAGTGTTAAATAGTATGAAGCCTCAGTTTGTAAACTGGTGATTTGTGACAAACTGCTCACACACAGATTGTTGCTTCACAGATGCATAAACCTGAGATGAATTCACGTCCTACAGCATTTGCCAATTGTTTGCTTGGATATATTTACACTTTATATTTCAGACACATTTATGTTGTTATATTATGTTGCGGCTTATACAACCATAGGGGTCTCCTGTATCTAAAGTAAATAATTCACTTGTTGTATATTTAGATATTGGTGTATTTTCTCATGAGGCGTTTGTACTTTACTGTAATGAACTTTGACTGGAATCTCTCCCTGTCCTTTTATCTTTTTACAGTTTACACAAAACACAAAGACAAGATGGTAAGTTGTTCTCAATGATCCAATCTATTGTTTGCATCTTTATTGCACATTCACACACTACAACACAAGTTAAAAGGTAGACAAATATAAATTTGATAAAGCATGCTCACACAGAGATAAGACAGTGGTACAGCATATGATCCACTGCTTCTACCACACTGTCCTCGACAGGGTTCGAATTATGGGGGAGATTGGGGGAGTACGGGAGATACCCCCGATTAAGACCCCCCCCCCCCCCAAAAAAAAAAAAAAAAAAAAAAGAGGTGGGGGGGGTGATAGGGGGGTTGAACAATTTATATATCCTTCTTACCTGTAATTTTAAAGAATACATTAATGCCGGAAGAATCTTTTACTACGATCTCATACACCCCTAAAGTGGACCATACCATTTCTTTACCTCGAAGTTAGCTGAACTTCTCGTCAGGCCTACCAGTACCTCACTCCCGTCAGTGGCTGGCGTCTCTGCACCTGTGTGTCGCTCAAGCAAATTGAGACACTGTAGGTAAATGTAATTCCCAGAAGCTATCTATCTAGCTTGTTTAATACACTTACCTTCTTACCTTCAGAGTTCCTGAATTAGACAAGTGTCAAGTATCTACAGATGAACACCAATGTTAGCTAGTTCCTAACTTTACCTCAAGTTACAGTTTAGCTAGCTAATGTTAGCTTGCTGACAACGCACCTCTTTATTTCCAGCGTTAGCAGATCATTTCATTACCAATAGAGAATGGTACATATGAACTAATGTCAGCTAACACTTGTGCTCAGTCATGAGCATTGACACAATGGATGGTTAACTAACATTTTGACATCAATACGGAGTCAATTCTTTCATGTTAATACTCTTTTGTGCCGTCGTGGGGGTTTAGTTAGTCTTTTACATGTTTGATATTAGCTTTTATAATAGACACCCACTTTGTTTTCACTCGGAAATCCAGGAGTTTTACCTTTTGGGTCATTGAGCAATAACAAAAAGTTAGTTCGTTTAATAATAATTATAATAATAATGATGAAAATAGTTACGTTTATTTATGTAGCACTTCACAAAAAACAAAACAAAAAAGAGCAAACAATATCTTTGCCAATAGCTAAACTTAAATCACAATAACCACAGATTGTTTTGGTGTTAATTGACATTACATTGCTGCTCTTAACTGAGTTAACTGTGTTGTATTTCTGTGTCTCCAACAGAAGTGCTAACCTCCTGTGACTTTAACCAGAACAGTGAACCATTCTGCAGGTTCAGCCAGGACAGCACAGACAACAGTGACTGGACCCGACATAGAGGTCCAACCCCAACACCTGGCTCTGGCCCTAGTGGAGACTACCCTGATGGAAGTCAGTCCTGAGTGCATGGTTTATTTTAAATATTTCATTTCTGTAAAATTACCTAATTGGCAAGGTTATTTAAGGTTAATTTAGAGATTTAGTATGATAAGATAAAGACACATCCTCTGTCCTTCTGATTCTCTCTGCAGAGGGATACTACATCTACCATGAGTGTGATAACGTGGCTAACGGTCAGAAAGCTCGGCTGCTGAGCCCTGCCCTCTCATCGTCGGCCTCTCAGATCTGTGTCCAGTTTCGATACTACATGTACGGCTCAGATAATCAGAATGTGTTGAGGGTTCTGGCTAAGAGGCCCAGTGGAGACGAAGAGGTCTGGAAGAGGACCGGAATCCAGAGTCCCTCCTGGCTGAAGGGCTCCGTCACCGTGTCCAAACCCAGCAGTCAGAGCGTCACAGTGAGTGTTAGCAGGTCACTGTAGCTGCGTTATCAATCAAAAACAGGGACGTAAAGCTGAGAGAGGCAACTGGGATGATTGACTGATTAAAAATTTTAAGTGTTTATTCAGAATTCACTGTTAAATCTTGACAAACTTCTTAGACTTACCAAGTCTAAATGAACTCGAGAGTCCTGCACACTGACAGCCACTTGAAACTAAAACATTACTTGTCCTTTTCACCTGTTTGCTATTGTGCTGACATGAGGAATATTTTCCCAAGCCTGCATTGCTTTGACAGTGACTGCATTGGAAAAGTTAACCTTTTTTTTTGTCTGAATTGGAGAAACAAGGTAGAAATTTTCATGCGTAAGTGCATATTTGTTTCTTTCGGACACTTGTATTAAATTCAAATATTAAAATATTGACATAACTTATGAAATGTAAAGAAAATCCTCTGTCATGCCAAACTAATACACAATTCACTTTAGAATTCAGACTGTGTCATTAAAAATCTCAACTGAAACCCACAACAATACTAATTGTACCAACAATTTTTCAACATGGATGATAACAATAGACTGAAAATTGATCTTTTAAAATCTGTACACTATATAAATTACATTTTTTTTGTTTTAAGTTTTGAGAGCTACATTAGCTCTAAACTCTCTGATCTCAATAGAGACATGAGAAAGACACTGAACGTGTTGCTACAAAACAGACTTATTCATCAGTTTCTAATCAGTGCACACAAACTTGCACAGATTATTTAGTTACTCTTATCTCCTTTTACCCTCACAGTTTACAGTTTATATTGTTTTTATAGCAGCTGTAAAACAATCTAAGCTTCAAGAGGGTGTTGGAGATGAACCTGAGGACAGATCAATTGTAACACTGTTACTTCATCACACAGTCAAAAACACACAGTCACACCCTGAGCAATAAACCTGGGCTGTTTTATTTACATAATGTTTCTGCTCATCAGTTTGGATTTTGATGGCACTGACACTTTGTCACAATCGCACATGTCACATGTTAGGACACTTCGAACAGTGCATATTTGAATCGGTTCAGTATGCATTAAAGGGTCCTTTCACCCAAATCAAAAAAAATTCCTTAGAGAACAAAACTCCTCATGCACGGCCAATATTAGTGGTCAGGTCCTGGTTGGTTGCAGGAACAACTGAAGTCAAAATCAAACTTAACCACCACACACTGAGATCATTTCACTGTGACTTTTATTGAGAGCGAACAACGTGTTTCGCCTGTGGCTTCGTCAGGTTCACTCAGTAAAATTACAAGAGCATTCACAAGTGTGATAAATACACACACATAGGTCACATGACCAGTCACCATCATCCTTTATTTATTTTTCAGTATTTTAACTTTTTTTTCAAAAGATAAACACATTACAAAAGGTCAACATTTTCCAAAACCATGATAATAATATTATACATTATCAATAATCATGGCAGTATTGATATAACTACAGCTAGACCTACACCTAGCGTATTAGGAAAAATAAGACAAGTAACTTCTATATACACAACTAGCTGCTAAACTGGCTTAAAAAAGTCCTTATTTATCTAAAATATATTCCTCCATCTAATATGAGGCTTCAGTAGTCAGACTTACAGTATGTTGTCTAAAGTCTTCATAGCACAGACATAAACAACCTTACACGCCATCAGGACTATCACCTATGGATGGTTAGGGTTCAGTGGGTTAGGATGGACTCTTGACTATAATAGTCAAATCCAAGTTTTAGTGAAAATTTTAAACAAATTTCTAGAAAACTAGTAAAAGACAATGTAAATAAACACATTCCCATCCACTATTGTTTTATGGATATTAGGATTTGGTGGTGTTAATTCTCCAGTCCTAACAAGATGACATAATTAAAAGAGCTCCAGTCAAAGCTTAAACAAACGAAAACAGTGAGGAAAACATGGTAGAAATTTACATCTATGTTGGTTTCATGTGTTAATGTGAGGAGAGTTACAGTCTCCTCATCAGTTTACACTCCACTTCTCTCCAGTGAAGTCACATGCTTCATATATTTCATGGTTTATTCCCCTAAGTCTCTGTTGTATTTTGTCATTGTTTTGTTGATACACCGTCTTTTCCACCTCAGCCGAGCGTAAAAACAATAGCAATATTATATGATATAACAAAAGCTATATTTTTTTGTTAATGCTAATTTGCTGATAAAAGAAGGCTGGGAATGCACTTATTGTCTTCTAAATAAAAACTCCAAAGTTGAGGTAAATTCAGCTACAACTCACTGTAACCTGAGATAATTTTCCATGAAAATTCATCTGCAAAGCTGAACAGCGGCTTCAGGGTGTTGATGTTTTCTCTCTGTGTCTATAGATCGTGTTTGAGGCACAGAGAGGCTTCACTTCTTCCTGTGACTCAGCTTTGGACAACATTGTCATCACTGAAGGCGCATGTCCCTGTGAGTTTACATACACACACACACACACACACACACACACACACACAGAAACACACACACAAACAAATATTGCTGTATGACTGACTGAAGGTTCTGTCCACAGCTTGTGTCTCTGGCTGTGATTTTGACACTCTTGACGACCTGTGCGGGTGGACGACTCAAACTGATAACCCTGATGTGTTCGGCTTTAGTCAGTGGATTGGACCAACAGACACTGAAGGCACTGGACCTGATGACGACTTCTCCAAACCTGGATGTAAGTGGTTCTTCTTTTTCAAAAGGCCTGTATAGAGATAACTGTTCTTCTTGAATTTGCAATATTCTACTACATCTACGTCTATAAAATAAAATTGTTTAAACTAAGTGGGACACTGAAGCCTATTTTAATTCCTTGATGACCTCTATGAAACACTTGTGCCAGTCAAGGAAAGATGGAAACAATAACCCAACCAGTGAATACTAAAACTAAATCAAAATAAAGTAATAGGTATTGAGAAAATAAAAGTTTTATTTTGTTACATTATTGTGGTGTAGAGAATAAATCAACAAGCAAGCAAGTGTTTATTCTATTTTACTAAATAACAAATTTTCTTATTTTGACCATGTAGTTGGTGCCTACATGTTGTTGGATGCTTACGAAGCTGTCCCTGGAGTCAGTTCTCAGATCAGAAGCCCTGTAATAACCCCCTCGTCTGGATGTTTGGACCTCACCTTCCACTACTACCTGTATGGCACCAGCACCACAATGGAGCTCAGAGTCCACACCATCACCGCAGGTAAAATTCTACATTTATTGTAATGTGCATAGACAGACAGAAACAAAGCCAACCTGAAAATATCTGTTTTTGCATGAATTTGTTTCTGTATTGACCAGGTGGAAGCCTTGGACCTGCTCTCTTCACTGTCAAGGGGAACCAGGGTCAAGGCTGGAAGCCTGCAGAGGTCCGCTACCTTGGAACTGCTGCTACTCAGGTAAATACTAGAACTTGGTGTGTCTCTGTGTATATTTATGTGTGTTCGTACAGCTTTACAGTAACTTACTTACTAACTTACATGTATTTCAGTTTGTGATTGTGGGTACCTTTGGAGAAACTCCTCAGACAGATATCGCTGTTGATGCTGTGTGTATCATGGCCTGCAAAGGTGAGAAACTGAACAGAGGGAATTGAAGTTACTATCGTCACCATCTCAAATACACATGTGCTCTGACAATGACAGATGTTTTCAAATTATTTATCTTTCACTTACAGCTCAGCCAACAACTCCTGTACCACCAGTAACAACTGCTGGACCAACTACAGCAAAACCAACAACTGCTGGACCAACTACACCAAAACCAACAACTGCTGGACCAACAACGGCAAAACCAACAACTGCTGGACCGACTACACCAAAACCAACAACTGCTGGACCGACTACACCAAAACCAACAACTGCTGGACCGACTACACCAAAACCCACAACGGCAAAACCAACAACTGCTGGACCAACAACTGCTGGACCAACTACAGGAAAACCCACAACGGCAAAACCAACAACTGCTGGACCAACTACAGCAAAACCAACAACAGCTGGACCAACTACGGCAAAACCAACAACTGCTGGGCCAACTACACCAAAACCAACAACAGCAAAACCAACAACTGCTGGACCAACTACAGCAAGACCAACAACTGCTGGACCAACTACAGCAAAACCCACAACGGCAAAACCAACAACTGCTGGACCAACTACAGCAAAACCAACAACGGCAAAACCAACAACTGCTGGACCAACTACACCAAAACCAACTACAGCAAAACCAACAACTGCTGGACCAACTACAGCAAAACCAACAACTGCTGGACCAACTACAGCAAAACCAACAACTGCTGGACCAACTACACCAAAACCAACTACAGCAAAACCAACAACTGCTGGACCAACTACAGCAAAACCAACAACTGCTGGACCAACTACAGCAAAACCAACAACTGCTGGACCAACTACACCAAAACCAACTACAGCAAAACCAACAACTGCTGGACCAACTACAGCAAAACCAACAACTGCTGGACCAACTACAGCAAAACCAACAACTGCTGGACCAACTACACCAAAACCAACTACAGCAAAACCAACAACTGCTGGACCAACTACAGCAAAACCAACAACTGCTGGACCAACTACAGCAAAACCAACAACTGCTGGACCAACTACACCAAAACCAACAACTGCTGGACCAACAACGGCAAAACCAACAACTGCTGGACCGACTACACCAAAACCCACAACGGCAAAACCAACAACTGCTGGACCAACAACTGCTGGACCAACTACAGGAAAACCCACAACGGCAAAACCAACAACTGCTGGACCAACTACAGCAAAACCAACAACAGCTGGACCAACTACGGCAAAACCAACAACTGCTGGGCCAACTACAGCAAAACCAACAACAGCAAAACCAACAACCCCTGAACAAACAACGGCAAAACCAACAACTGCTGGACCGACTACACCAAAACCAACAACTGCTGGACCGACTACGGCAAAACCAACAACTGCTGGACCGACTACACCAAAACCAACAACTGCTGGACCGACTACAGCAAAACCAACAACAGCTGGACCAACTACAGCAAAACCAACAACTGCTGGACCGACTACACCAAAACCAACAACTGCTGGACCAACTACGGCAAAACCAACAACTGCTGGACCGACTACACCAAAACCAACAACTCCTGGACCGACTACACCAAAACCAACAACTGCTGGACCGACTACACCAAAACCAACAACAGCAAAACCAACAACTGCTGGACCAACTACACCAAAACCAACAACAGCAAAACCAACAACTGCTGGACCGACTACACCAAAACCAACAACAGCAAAACCAACAACAGCTGGACCAACTACGGCAAAACCAACAACTGCTGGACCGACTACAGCAAAACCCACTACAGCAAAACCAACAACTGCTGGACCAACAACTGCTGGACCAACTACACCAAAACCCACAACGGCAAAACCAACAACTGCTGGACCAACTACACCAAAACCAACAACAGCTGGACCAACTACAGCAAAACCAACAACTGCTCGTCCAACTACACCAAAACCAACAACTCCCAAACCAACTTCAAAGCCACCAAGTATGACATGTCCTTATTAAAGGGTTCCAATAATGCTATTCTTTATTTCTTTCCTTCATGTATTTATTTTCCCTCATTTTTCATCAACCCATTCATTTTCTCTGTACAGACCCATGCCCTCCTGATGCAGAGTATATAGAATGTGGTCCAGCTTGTATCCCCACCTGTATGGAACCCTCCACCAACTGTTCTGGCTCGTGTATCAGTGGCTGCTTCTGCAAACCAGGCTTTGTCTTTAAGGGACGGCGCTGTGTGCCACTGGAGAAATGCGGCTGTCTGGATGACAAGAATAACTATTATGAGGTTAGATTTTCTAGTTAAGTTACCATGTACATAATTGTTTGGTGAAAAAAAAAAATGTAATGGCAAAGCAGTAAATTACGAGAAGGTTGTACACTGCCAATACTGATCCTTTGTTGAATTTTGTTTCAGCCTGGTGAGATAATTTTTGGAGACGGCTGCTCGAAGCTGTGTCGATGTGCAGGGAACTACACTTTGGAATGTGTTGATAACTCCTGTGACCCCACTGAAGAGTGTCGCGATGTTAATGGCGTTGCAGGCTGCTATCCTAAAGGTAATAATGCCTCATAACTTGTCCAGTGGTGTGATTCAATAATCGCAACACTTTGACTTTGTTATTCTTCTCTTTTTGTGCTGTAGAGTTAACCCATTGTCCTGTAACTGTCAATTCTAACCAAAGTGGAATACATCCTGCTTCAAATTAACCATGATATAAGACTGAAACTTTAATTTATTTTGGGCGTTGTTAATCTTGAAATTACTTGCCAAACATATTTTAACAACATAACTGCTAACATAAAGCTTCTCATTTGTCAATCCTCCAGGTACATCCACATGCATAGCATCCGGTGATCCCCACTACACCACCTTTGACAAACGCAAGTACAACTTCATGGGCAACTGCACCTATCTGATGTCTGCACCCTGCAATGAGACAGCTCTGCCGTACTTTGAGGTCCATGCCGACAATGAAAATCGATATAACAGGCCCACTATCTCCTATTTGAAGGCCGTACATGTGTATGTACACAAGGTGAAAATCTCCATTCTCAAAGGTGGCACTGTGCAGGTAAGAAATGAGAGGAGGGAAACAGTTAAACAGGGTGGTAGGTGGTACAATCACACTATTGTCATATCTGGAAGCATACTGTTGAAAATGCTTTTTTTACAGTTACTAACACAATTACAGTGGAATTAGTAACTGGATTTTTTTTAAATGGCCTGTAACTCTGTAATTAATCATTATGCTATTCACACCTGCTTTCCCCATACAGGTGAATGGCACCAAGGTAAACCTGCCAGTGTCTCCGGTCCCTGGTGTTTCCGTATTCAAGTCAGGAAAACACTACACTGTTTCCATGAACTTTGGTGTGACTGTTCGCTATGATGGAAACCACTTCATGGACATCAAAGTGATCAAGGAGTAAGTGAAAACTGAACTGAACTGCTGTAACTGGATACTGATATTTACGTGCATTCTTCCCCAACCCCACACACAAGTCTATTTTCAATGGAAGTTTTGAAAAGAAGCTGACTGACTGATAATAATCAAGGCACAAACGTTTGGAGATTGTATGACATGGTGATCAGGTAGCAAAAGTGTAGCTCTGTAGCTCATTGTTGCTCTCACTTCCACACATCACTAGCTTGCTGGTTTTCTTGTATTCTGCAGCTATCAGAAAAAGCTTTGTGGACTGTGTGGAGATTATGATGGAGATGCCAGAGATGACTTCCGTAAGCCAGATGGATCGCTGACCAACAGTGCCAATGCCTTTGGACACAGCTGGAACACTGATCCAGAGTGAGTAGTGCAGTTGTCATGAAGGAGGAAATTAGCTATAAAGACCAAAACTGTTTTTGTACCAGGCTGTAAACATGGTTATTTCTGCTATTAAGTTGGACATTTTAACATGGGAGTCTATGGGGATTGACTCACTTTTAGAGCCAGCCTCAAGTGGCCATTAGAGAACTGGTTCTTCAGTGTTGGCTTCATTTTTTAGCTTCGGAGGTTGCCGCTTGGTCTTAACATCATAACTGTACTCAATGAATTGCCTTTTGTTGATCCACTGTGCAGTGGTTCACACAGAGCTTCTAACTGACTGACTGTGTGTATTAACAGGTGTAATAAGAAACCCAACACCACCATCCCTGGGTGTGAAGCAGGAGAGCAGGAACTGTATGAGAGCTCCGGATACTGTGGCATCCTGCTGGACAAAAAGGGTCCTTTCGCCGTGTGCCATCCCAAAGTCAACCCCAATGTAACTACACCCACATTCACACCACACACACACACATACAGACATATGCAGTGCAGTGCACATGCATATGAAGCAGTTCTCTTTTTTAATACTTTGAGAATTTAAGTTCACCCACAATTAAAAAAACAAGCAATATAATGTCATTAAAATAGCTGTGCCATTTTCTGGTGCCCTCTGTGAACTAAAGCAAGTGACAATTCTATTCATTTCATCATATTCATTTTATTCCACCCTTGTAGTGAATCATAAGATAAAAAGACAGAATTAATTGTTGTGTAACTCAACATTCCCTGTGTGTGTCTTCAGAATTACTTCAGGGACTGTATCTTTGACCTGTGTGAGCTGGATGGAGCCAAGCCCATTCTATGTGAAGCCATTGAAGCCTACGTCAATGAATGCCAGGACCGTGGGGTCAACATCGGACCTTGGAGGAATGAAACTTTCTGCCGTAAGTGTTGGGTGAATGAATGGATGAAGAAATGACAGGAGGATAAGTGATAGCTGGGAGAGGGGGCACACAGATACACAGCAGCTCTGCACACCCTGAATGACAGGCACCTAGAGAGGGCCGGTAAAGAGACTGACTTTATGGATGTTTTCACAGTCCAATGGGTCAAAGATGCAGCCAGATTTCACCCAGTGCTCCTGATGGCCAGTCCGACTATGATAGACACACACACACACACACACACACACACCGACACAGACGCAGTGTTTGTCTGTGTGTGTGTGTGAGAGAGAGAGAGAAAGAAAGAGAGCGAATCAACAAACCGGCAATGAAGTTAGATTAGATTTTAGCACCATTCTGTCCAGTCTAAGCCTCTTTGCCCTATCACTGACTTCAGCTTCCCATCCTCCCTCTAGCCCTGAGCTGTCCCCCCAATAGCCACTATGAGCCCTGTGCAGACCCCTGTCAGCAGACATGCTCTGGGAAACCTCCCTCCTGTGGTGGGCCCTGCTCTGAAGCCTGTGTGTGTGATCCTGGCTACGTCCTGAGCGCCGGCAAGTGTGTGAAGAAGAGTTCATGTGGCTGCAAACACACCAACGGCCAGTATTATGAGGTACACAGGGGTGTGTGTGTGTGTGTGTGTGTGTGTGTGTGTGTGTGTGTTCACATGATGTCCAGGCCAGCTGTGCCCACCATGTTATTCAATGTTATTGGTTTAAGCTTCTACCTCCTAACACAGCTGAAATGTGTGTGTGTCTCAGCCTGGAGAGGAGTTTTACGTGGAGGACTGTAAGCTGAAGTGTAGGTGTAACGCCCCCTTCGTTACCTGTGTGGCCTCTGACTGTCCCCCGATGCATGAGTGTAAACTCCAGGATGGAGAGCTGGGCTGCTATCCCACTGGTAAGCCTTACTCTTGGCTCAGTGGGAACTGAAGTGGATATTAACTAAAAGCTGAGTTGGTTGGCAGCTGTGTTATAGTCTGATGTCCTGCGGTTGTTCAGTTCTGTTGGTCCCTCTCTCTCAGGCTCTCAGGACTGTGTGGTCTCTGGAGATCCACATTACAACACATTTGACAAGAAGTTCTACAGCTTCATGGGAACATGTACCTACACGCTGGCCAGAACCTGCAAGAACAACACAGGTAGGAACAGGACATTTATGTATTTATATATTAACTATCTCTTCCATGAGGAACACAGTTTTATCATGTTTGTTTTTCTCAACATTTGACAAAGAGGCATAAAGTCACATCGGATTTTCACTGAAATGATGTTTAGGAAATACTGAACTTTGTTTTATGTGTATGGAGCGAAATCTGATCAATGACAACTGCTTGTGAAAGTGAGTTAATTAATCCGATCTTTGCAACACAAGAGAACTAGTTCTCTGATGTTTTCCCTCAACTGTGGAAGAGGCTGATATGAATTTACTCACTTGAGTGACAAAAGGTTTGGTGTTGTGCTCCCTGCGCAGGTCCTTGGTTCTCAGTGGAGGGGAAGAATGAGGAGAGAGGAGTGCCAGGTGTGTCCTACCTAAGAAAACTCTATGTCACTGTGAATGGAATCACTGTGACCATGATGAAGGCCAGAAGGACTCTGGTCAGTATGAAACACACACACGCACACATGTGCACACACACGTGCACACCAGCTACAGCACTCTCCCTTTATCAGTCCTAATCCTCTGGTTTAGTGGAATTACAACTTAAAGCCTGCCCATGGTTCTCTTCACCTTTTTTATTTGATCTTATCCTCATTCTTTGACTTTCATCTCTTTATTCTCTTTATTCCATAATCCCAGAAATCCGCCCACACTATTCCTCCCTATCCTCCTCTGTTTGATTTGTCAAAAGATCAAAGAGGTTTTCTCAGCGTCAGTGCTTTGTCATCTTATCCCAGAGAGCAGGAGATTTAAATCCTATGTGCTGGGTTTTTATCCATGTGTCTTATGATCTGTGATGCGTCACAGTTTCTAAAGCTGACAGGAAACTGTAAATGTGTATGAACTGTACCTGTAGCTTCTGTTTGACACCGTCTTTCCCTCTGGCAGGTGAATGGAGTGCGAGTGGCCCTCCCTCACTCCCCCTCTCCTCTCATGACTCTCAGTCTTGCCGGTCAGTACATCACCCTGCAGACACCGTTTGGCCTCCGGGTGCGTTGGGATGGAAACCATCACGCCCAAATCACAGTTCCCAGGTTGGTATAAAGGTTTGTTCAGAGGTGGTCACACCATGTCAGAGGTTGATTTTGATGATGATGATGTTTACTAAATATGGCTGCTGTCTTAATAATATGAACTGAATTGTTCTGGTGTTTTATGGTCTCCTTGTTGAAACATGACAGTGCACTTTTCTCTTTTTTGTTTGGAAAACAGTTGCACACAGATTGTATGTGCTGTGGCCCTGAGAGCTCAAAGCACTGCAACTTAAGAAAACAGACAAATCACAAACAGCCTCAAAAAACATCTTCATCAATTTGACAACACATGACCTAACTGTAGCAGCCGGGCCGGGGTTTGAGTGCTGCATATCAATCTCTCTCTCTCTCTCTCTCTCTCTCTCTCTCTCTCTCTCTCTCTCTCTCTCTCTTGCATGTATTTTCTTAAGTTGCAGTGCAGTGAGCTCTCAGGGCCACTGTATGTACGTAAAGTAAAGCAGGTAAAAAAGTATAAAGCACGACACAAACAACAGCAATGAGAGCACTTTGTAATAGTTAATAACAAAAGTAGAAACTAAAGAGCCAAACAGAATAAATGTTTCTCATGTAGTTAACTGAAACTCTAACATTGAGTCACAAAGTCAATCTGTCCTTCCCAGCTGCGTTCACAGTGTCGGGTCTGAGAAAATAATCCTGTAAAACACACTCAGAACAACCTCACACAACAACCAGTATTGTGATTCTAATGAGATATAGTCACAGGTTTTCAATCCATGGTTTTTACTGAAATGATGAACACTAAGTCTATTTAGACTGGACATTGTTAACTTCAATGGCATCTCTGGAGCCCATGTTTCTAATCTCCATACAGTCGCCTTTTTAAGTCATACAACCTTGGCCTGATGGAGTCAAGTCAGAGTGAAACATGCACCTCAGTTCATGCCACTCAGAGAGAATACACATCCATCCTTTGAATTGACAAACACAACTTTAAACACAGATTATATCGAGTGCTTTCTCAACGAATATCTTTAACTGTATGAATTTCCTCAAATGATATATACATATAATGGTCTAGAGAAAACATCATAATTTAATCTCAGTTTAGGTCGACACAACTGAAGAGGTATATTTCATGAACATTGCTTAAGAAATCAGCTGAGCATCTGTGCAAGCTGCAGTTTAAAGCTCATACAGATTTTCAATAAATCCTCCCAGCATCTCTAATGCTTTGGTTATATACTGTATTGATGATACCCTGACTTATAGTAATGAAGAGATTTCTACATCTTGTGTCTTCGTTGAATTCCATTAAAGGGCCAAACGTTATTTGTCCTTGTTAATCTTCTTAAGACCTTCCACTTCATCTCTTAATCCCTTATTCTCGGTGTCTTGGTCTATTCAGCTCCTACTATGACCAGATGTGTGGTCTCTGTGGTGACTACGATGGGAACCCAAACAATGACTACACCAAACCAGATGGCACCCTGGTAGGAAATGTCAACGACTTTGCAAACAGCTGGCAAACAGAAGAGGATGAGGATGATTCGTGAGTTTACACACATCCATCGTTCTGCTGTAATCTGAGAATTTTTTTTTTTTTTAATTCTTTGGATACTCAGGCATGTGACTAAGCCACACATGAACCAGGCTCATGAATTGACTCATGCAGTCAGTTAATGTTAGTTTGGGGGTGAAAAAATATAGAAGTATATCTAAAATATATAATATGGATATTTACGATTATATAATCGCTTAATTTAAATATATTTAATGAATTGCATTTTCTAGAGAAATTGTTTTTGTATGAAAAAATTATTTTGAGAAAACAAATGTGAAAAATGATTAGTGCACTCAGAATACAGACACAAATATAATTATCTTGACACTAACTGCTGTTGATGAAAGAAATGGAATGTGACCCCGCTGTGTCTGTATTGATCAGGTGTACCCCAGGCACCAAGCCCGACCCAGACTGTGACCCCAAACTTGAAGCTGAGGTGGTGAAACCAGACAAATGTGGCAAAATTAAAGACCCTGCTGGACCTTTCAGGTGAGAAAGATATTGAACTGCTGTGAACCTGTTGGAACCACTGAAACCACCTCCCTGCTGAAATACTCGTTCAGTATCTGAACAATTGTACAGATGGCTGAAATACGACTGAACGTGGCCATTGCCCACAGTGAACATGTCCTGATGTCCTCTGTGTTGTCATTTGTTTGTTTGATCCATTTTTATATCTTTAACTTTAATAGTCAATATTATTCAGGTTGTCTTCTTAAATTAAACCGTCCAAGTCCCCGAAAGCTTTGATCCAACGTTTCCCATGATGCAACTTGATAGTGTCTCATGTTAGACTTTCCTGATAAATGCTTTTTGTTATGAATCTGTCGTCTCCAAGCCGAAGTCCAGACGCTCAGTGACATCACTGTGACATCATCAGGGATAGTCGCTAAAAAATGGTAGAATGTCCCTTTAACAGTGTTAAAGTTATTAACACTTAACACTTAATTAACTGAATATTTTTTCAGAATTTGTGAACTGAAGTAGTTATAGAGGCGTTCATGTTGATTTTCTTTTTTTCTGCAGTGACACCTCGGTGTTAGTTTATGTCCGTCATTTACTGAACATTGTTAAAATTTGAAAGCATTGAATTTTCTTAACGTGAAAATTACTCATTCATTTTTAAGATAATTATTCTTGTCAAGTTGATATAAGATAATTATTCTTGTCCTGTTGATATAAGATAATTAAGATAATTATTCTTGTCCAGTTGATATATATCGTTCAGTAAACCCATAATTAAATGTCTATATTTGACTATGTTAATGTTTCACCTTTAAACAATATCAGAAAAAGGACATGAGCACGTGTTTATCATATTAAATACTGTGTGCAGGGGGAGTTCCAGGGTGTGGTACTTACATCAGTCTGAATACTTTTATCTGATTTTTTATCGCTTCAGTTTTGTACCTGTTTTACAACTGTACAGAAAACAGGCGTTTTATTTTGAAAGAGGTGGCCAGAGGTGACAATGACCGCACAGAAACCATAAACAAGTGTCTATAAACTTTGTGTTACACAGATTATCTGACTCACTATCTGGGTTCAGATTACAGTTATAGCTTGTTCATGGAATATCATAGGAACAGCAGTGGACTCTGAACCACACACACACACACACACACACACACACCTCAGTGCTGTTGCATGTGATTCTTCTTCTATCATCCCTCTTTTCCTTTCGTCTCTCTACAGTCAGAATCAACAATAACATAATTAAAATAGATGATAGATAACAGAGATATAAACATTATAGTCTTATGAAAATATAGTGACTATTATCAGTAGCAGAGTAAACCAAATGGTGCTTTAGTGAGTGTAGTAATTGTGTCATAATAAACTACAGTGTGTGTTCGTGTGGTGGAAGGAGCAGACTTCCCTCTCGCTGGTTGGGTTATTTAGGATATGCTTTCATGTCTTTCATATTTAAATGTAAAGAAATCTTTTCGAGGACCGAGTTGGGGCCAATAAGAGATTTCTGTCAAACGGCAGATATTTGCTGTCTTTCTTTTCCTTCTCCTCCCCAAACTGAGTGAGTGTTGTTCTGTGTTCCAGGGAGTGTATCAGTGTGGTGGATCCCACTCCATTCTTCAAGAGCTGCGTGTATGACATGTGTCAGTTCAATGGCCAGCAGAAAGTACTGTGTGACCAGCTCCAGGCCTACACTGATGCCTGCCAGACCCACGGAGCCAAAGTCCACCAGTGGAGGACTCCAGACTTCTGTCGTAAGTCTTCAGCAGCTCAATGATTAACTTTTCTTTTTTCTGGTCGAGGCGCAGGACATCCTGAGTCAAGGCAGCATCAAGCATCCTACTTTGAATTCATCCTCTGACGTTCTCCATCATCTGCACCCCCCTCCCTCCCTCCCTCCCTCCCTCCCTCCAGCCCTGGCCTGTCCTCCCAACAGCTCCTACTCTCTGTGTGTGAGTTCGTGTCCGGAGACGTGTCTGGGTGTGGTCGGAGCCCCTGGCTGTGAGGACGTGTGCCTGGAGGGTTGCGAGTGTAACCCAGGCTTCATCCTCAGCGACAACAAGTGTGTGGCTCTGAAAGACTGTGGCTGTGTGGACACCAGTGGAGCCTATCACCCTGTAAGTGGGAACAAACCACATCCATTTATCTAGAACTAAAACAATTCATTTTTTGTTGATTGGTGTGTGATCTTCACCGTGTGTTTGTCAGGTGGATGATGAATGGTACTTGGAGGGTTGCGAGCAGGAGTGTGTGTGTCACAGTGGAGGTCTCATCCAGTGTCGCAACAGCAGCTGTAAACCAAGCACTGAGAGCTGCCAGCTACAAGATGGAGAATATGAATGCCGCCCTCTGGGTATGTTACATAGACATACACAACACAAACGCGCACACACACACACACATAGACTTAAACTGCATTAGCGATTCTCTGATTATAGAATCTATTTAACAGCTGATGGGCTGTGGGTGGGTGAGATAATATGTAATGTATGAGGAAAATATAAATTAGAAATGTGTAGCTTCATTTTTCAGCTTCACTGTGTTTGGACTGCTGAACTCGTTATGATGTATTACTGTTTATTATGAGCTTTTAAACTGCTCATGTTCAGGAAGTATCAGAGGCATTCAGAATATAAACATCAGATTGTGTTCAGTGGAAAAACCTGCTACAGGAAAGTTTTTCTTTAAATAAATGTTTATTTAAAACCAGCCGACTTCAGTGTAATGTGTTACCGTATCATCACACTGAGAAATAATATTGAGGTCTGGTCTGGTTCTTTGTATATTCTCTACTGAAGCACAACATCAAGAATGTAGACCTGCTGTGGTCCTGAGTTGAGGGGATCTTGTGTCGAAGTCAAGGTCTTCATTATATCAGCTGATATTGTGCTTTCAGTCCAGACACATTTTTGTTCTTCAAGCTCCAGGCTGAAATAAAATAAGTTTAAATAAGGGCCAAGTCTCAGCTTTAATTTGCACAGGTTTACATCACTGTGGACAGAAGTGAGGAAAGAGCCCATCAGCGTGAAGTCTAAACTCTCACCTCTCTTGTTCAGGAACCGGTATCTGCTCAGTATCTGGTGATCCTCACTACAACACGTTTGACAAACGCACACACAATTACATGGGAGCCTGCTCCTACACCCTGACCAAACCCTGCAACGTCTCCTCCGACTTGCCGTACTTCACTGTGGACACCCAGAACGAGCACAGAGGAAGTAATAAGAAGGTTTCCTACGTCAGAGCTGTGGTGATCAATGTGAACGGTGTGACTGTCATCCTCGGCAAGAGCCGTAGAGTCCAGGTAGGTCGCCTTGACAGGATGGTTAACATTCTGCTGTGTGGTACCATGTCAGACTTAGAGCTTAACTAATAACATTATTAATGTTTTACATTGCAGTGATCATTCATTTTATTAGTTTCCTGCTGCGACAAGTCAAAATAGATAAACATGGCGCCTCCACACTGTCCGTCCTCTCTTCTTTGACCTCTGTCCATCATCTGAGTAAATGTGTCTCTGTTCTTCAGGTCAATGGGACGGTGGTTGTCCCACCTGTCACCTCCATCAGTGGAGTCAAGATCTACCTGAGCGGAAAGTTTGTTCTACTCGAGACCTCCTTCGGCCTGAGGGTGCGTTTCGATGGTAACCACCACGCCGACGTCACCGTGCCGACCTCCTACAATGGCCTGCTCTGTGGCTTGTGTGGTAAGAACCAGTATAAGTAATGAGTCGTGTCCCATTTCAGCATCCAGACATTTTCACCTTCCACTGCCTCAGTGTAGCTCTGCAGCCCAGCACTACCAGGTCCAACCAGAAGCATGTCCCAGAGGCAGCCATGTTGACCGATCACTCTGTAGTGAGTCTCTGTATTTGTTGCAGGTAATTTCAATGGAAACTCAAAAGATGACAACTTGAAACCAGACAATACACCAGCTGCTAACACCAATGAACTGGGAGACAGCTGGCAGGTTCCTGACCCACGGCCTGAGTGAGTGACATCACTGTATAAATACAAACCTATCAAACAGAACAACTATTGCCCTTTTTCCACCAATCTTAGTGGGTATAAGTGGATTTTTTAACGCGGGTAAACCCTCTAATAAAAGCCTTTTCCACTGCCAGTCCAGTTTGCTTTTCAGCTGCTAGCCGCTGGTAAAATGGATCTGTCAGATCTCATCTCCGAGTTGGTGCTCCAGTGTCGAAGCCTCCGATTGAGACACTTTGATCAATTATTGTGTGTTTTAAAAACTTATTTTGAAGCTCCACTCATCCCTCCGTGTGCAGTGTAGTCGCGGTGTTTCCAGTTGACAGGTGACAGTGTGTTTACCGTGTCCGTGCTCTGAAAGATGTTACAGCAGGAAAGGGGCTGAAAATTAGCGTGTTCACCTGGGTGTTGTGTTTACATCAATGCCAATCAGAGCTGATCAGAGCCAGAGCCGATAAAAACCAGTGTCTACTGCAGAGTCATTTGACCCGGGTGTGAATGCCAATTGTTCCCTTTTTTCCATTGCTGTCAAAAGCCTGATGTTTTGACCAGTGAGACAGGGGCTTTATGTCCTGGGAATAGTGGCTTTATTTGCCTCAGTGACAAAGAGGACCAGGGCCACATTGAGAAAAAAAAAGAAATCTGAAATTTCGAGAATAAAGTCATAATATTATGAGAAAAAAGTTGTAATATTACAAGAATAAAGTCGTAATATTACAAAATCAAAAATTATGACTTTATTCTCATATTTTTTTTTTTCTTATAAAATTACAATTTTATTCTTGAAATTTCAAAAAAGAAATTCCTCAATTTGACCCTAATATTATGTTGTAGTAACAGGCTTTAAGTAGCCAGACTCATGTCCACTCACTAAATCTTCTTAAACACTTGAATCTTTATTCACTAATTTATTTTTCCTTGACTTTAATTTCACTGACGTAACAGTAATTTAAACAAAGTTAAAGCAACTGTGAATAAAAACAGTATTTTTGTCAGACAAGAGAAACTGATTGCAGAAATATATGTTGTGCTAAATCTACCATGTTATTACCATTATATAAAGACCCCAGTTTAACAGTTTAAAGCTCAGAAACTCAGACACCATAGTCGTTACACCTGTTCAGTGTCAAAGGCTGAAACAGCCCTTATTACATATTCAAAAGTGATTCAGCTATTATTCATATAGATATGATATAGAATTATATGGATATAGATAAATAGGAAAATATAGATTTATTCATATAGATTTCAGTCAAACCCGCCACAATCACTTTATTCTGTTCTAATTAATCCTCCACCTTTTCTCTAGCTGCACCAATGGCGGAGAACAGGAAGACTGTGATGACGACGTGGAGGAGGAGGCCCAGAAGCCCACCAACTGCGGCATGATCACTGATCCCAATGGTATTACACACACACACACACACACACACACACATACAACACACAACACACAACACATGTCAACGCTTTGTAGACCACATCCACTCATCATCACCACTGGCATCACAATCTCTGCCTACATATCATATACATCATCATACAGACATCAGGGGAAAGTGAAGGTGGAGCAGGTCATTATGTGAATGAAGAACATACAGCGTTAAATACATCTGGTGTCTGGACAAGAAGCACCAAACTCAGCACAGGGGGGAGTGTAGATACTAACCTCCTGTCAGGGAGTGGAGACTAGGGCTGAGGGAATGTGAGAGAGTGATTATCATATCACATGATTAGTTATAAAAGAACGATGATGGAGTGTGTATGAATATGAAAGATACATATTGTTAACTTGATGAGTGTTTTCCTTTAAAAGCCTCACAAATGTCACAAAAATATTGTTTAGGAGCCCAGAAATGCTGAACTTGGCCCTTGATACTAGAACTGATACTACCAGTAGAGTAGCCTGATACTGCTGAAAGTGATCACTGAGTGAAGTGAGTGTCCCTGGCATTCACCTCCACATGTGTTGTGAACCTCAGGTATCTTTAAGCCCTGCCACTCGGTGGTGCCCCCTGAGCAGTACTTTGGAAACTGTGTGTACGACATGTGTGCTACTGGAGGTCAGACCGTGGCTCTGTGCCAGGCCATCGAGAGCTACGCTGACATGTGTGCTGCTGCAGGAGTCCCCATCACATGGAGAAACAACACCTTCTGTCGTAAGTCTGTGTGTGTGTGTGTGTGTGAGTGTGTGTGTGTGAGTGTGAGTGTGAGTGTGAGTGTGAGTGTGTGTGTGAGTGTGTGTGTGTGTGAGACACAAAGACCTTTAACAGTGTGTCATGTCATCACTATCAGGTTTATCAGGAAGAAATGACATGTTAGGTCTGAGTTGATCATTCACTTTAGAGAGGTTTAGTTAGTTTTACATTTTAAAGACAGAATTTTTCATTGTAAGAAAATGTTCCTTTTACTAATGAAAAGCTGAATTAATAAAAAACATATAGAGTATAGTTTTGCCTTGACTTCAATGTGAATACTTCACCTTTATTATTCTGTTGTCACTGAAGTCTTCAGTAGAAGAAAAAATGAGTGGTCTCCAGTCTGTTTTCCTTTCAGACCCAGTGACATGTTAAATTCAGAGTTCACACTGGTTCAAAAAGGACTCATTAAAAAACTATAAATTGCAGCATTGCATTTGAAGATATATATATATATATGTATAGCAAGGAGGAGAGGACATAGAGCGGGAAAACCACTAATCAGAAGTTGGATCCCCAGCTCCTCCAGTCTAAATCGAAGTGTCCTACTACTAGGACCGAACCCCAAATTGCCCCGGATGTACCATCAGAGTGTGTGTGATGTCTATATCAAGCACTGTATGAATGTGTGTGTGAATGAGTGAATGCGACTAGTAGTGTAAAGTGTTTGTGAAGACAAGAAAAGCGTTTTAGAAATGCAGTCCATTCACCATGCACTCAATTTCATTTCCATTTCATTTAAGATTGAGGAACGTTATAATGCTGTCTTCCTCCCTCCAGCTCTGAAGTGCCCTCCAGGTAGTCAGTACACCCCATGTGGCCCCGCCTGTCCCCAGCCCAGCTGTCAGGATCCTGCGGGCCCCGGTGGCTCTTGCAACCAGCCGTGTGTGGAGGGATGCATCTGTAACCCCGGTCTGGTCCTCAGTGGAGACAAATGTGTCCCACTCAGTGAGTGTGGGTGCACTGATGAAGATGGAAAGTACAGGCCGGTAGGTGCTGACGCTCAGCGGGAATGATTTTCACGTTGTTGCAGTTTGAACATGAGTTGAACTTATTTATCTGCACTGTTGATGTGCGGCTGAGTGCAGGTGGGAGACAGCTGGTTCACAGAGACGGACTGCTCAGAGCGCTGCAAGTGTAACGGCAACCGCAACATCACCTGCGAGCCCTGGCAGTGCAGCCCCGCTCAGGAGTGTAAAGTGGTGGAAGGAGTACTGGACTGCCATTCAACAGGTAAACTCATCACCACACCTGAAGCTGTGTCAGTGTGAACTTCAGTCTTATTGTTGTAGTTTTCTTCATCATGTCCTTATACATTATATTATTATTATTATTATTATTATTATTATTAATAGTAGTAGTAGTAGTAGTATTTCTACTTGAGCCAATCACTGATCACCAGATACATTCATTTCCTCCTCAGGTAAAGGAGTGTGTCATGTGGCTGGAGATCCTCACTACTACACCTTTGACGGTGTGATGCACACATTCATGGGCACCTGCACGTACACTCTGGTGGAGGTACAGGATGAATTTGACCTATATTTTCACCATTTCATCATTTTTAATGAGACACACAAAACACAAAAAATAAATCCACGTTGTTTCAAATCCTTTTTTTTTTTTTTTTTTAATACTCTAGGTGTGTAACACCACCAGAGTCACTCCCTTTAAGATAGTGGCTAAAAACGAGGAGCGTGGTCAGCCAGAGGCCTCCTACGTTCGCTCTGTCAAAGTCTACCTGCCTCATGATAATGTGGTGGAGCTGCAGAAGAGCCGCAGAGTCCTGGTAAGGAAGGTTTTTTTTTTTTTTAAAGGCCTTAATGGATATGTGTTCACAACCGCATCAAACTGATGTCTGTGTTCTCTCTGTGTTGTTAGCTGAATGGACGACGGGTGCGTACACCAGTTTCCGTCGACTTGGCCGGAGCCAAGGTGATAACCAGTGGATCCTACAGTCTGCTGGACACAAACTTTGGTCTGCAGGTGAAGTTTGACGGAGTCCATCACCTGGAGATAACTGTTCCTGGAGAATACTTCAACAAGGTATGAAGACGTCACATCAGCCTTAATGACAGATGTTAATGACAGACAGTCCGACACAAAAGGTTTCACCACATGTATCACTCTAATTCTAGTTGCTTGGTGTTTTTAATGGATTGTAAGTGGTACAAGATACAAGCTGGTCTAACTGTAATTCAACCTCCCTCCTCTCCAGCTGTGCGGCATGTGTGGGAACTACAACCACAACTCCTCTGATGACAACCTGATGCCCAACAAGAAACCCGCCAAGGACGTGATTCAACTGGGCAACAGCTGGAAATCAGATGGAGACAGTGACCCTGGGTCAGTGGATTACAACCATATCAAAGTCTCATCTCATCTCAGTGTTGAGTTCCTGACATCGATCAGATTACATCTTATAATCAGTTTATTATAGATGCTATGAAAGATGTTTATGTTCTATTGATCTTTGTGTGCAATTGACCCTAAACCCTAAATGTATTCTACATTTACAATATCAAAATCATTTCAAATGTGTAAATGTTTTTTTTTTTAGAACAGTTCAAATGCAGAAAGAACTTGTAATCCCAAGAATTTATTTTCTGCTTGGAATCATAAGGTATATTTATAGGGTATGTAATTACCTGTAAGGCATTAGGCGGCTGGTGTGATAGCTAACAGTGAAAATAAACCGCTCAGCAAGATCTAAAATGATTGAAAAAAGACTAAACTGCATTTGATACGCTGTCCCTCTTATCCTCGGGGGATGGACAAGTGCTGATTTGCTCAGAGGTAGAACCTTACAAGAACCTTTACTGTTTTCTCGATAAGGAGTCCAAAAATGAAACCACCTCGCATAACGTTAATACGTTGTCACAGAATATGTGAATATCTCAATTTTGACAAAAAATGTCAGATAGAAGCTTATAATTCCAAGGGGACATTAATGGCAGCAGCACCATGTGATGTTAGGTCAGTCATAGTTAAAAGTGCACTTACCACTACAATGTAAAAAGTAAATACTATGATACATCACTACACAAATATTAAAGGAACCCATGAGGAAAGCCAGTCCTGCTCATAATGATTAAAAAAAAAAGAAAAGATTTTGAGTTACAGAAGACGTGTGTAAAAAATTAGGTATTTGAGGAACATAATCTGAAATAAAAATAACAGAAGCAGCGATGACGAATACGACGATTACAACTTTATGCTCATAATGTATGATTTTTTTCCCTCTGTTTGGCCCCTAATACTCCGTCGTACTTGAAGCTTTATGACATCATTAAATTCCTGTACATAAGCTCATTATTTTTAATTAACCTCATCTTCTTTTGACAGTTAACACCTTCTTTACCGATATGATAATCTGAGCTTTATGAAATATAAACACTCCCGGTCTCTTCATACAGGAGTAGGTCCATTCAGTAATCGATCAATAACAACATACTGCTGATTAACAGGGTGAACTCAGTGATCTTATCGTATGTGATACAGACAGATTTAAAAACATTGTCATTTAGAAAAACACAAGTTCCTACACCACTCATCCAAACATCCTCCTCCGCAGCTGTCAGCCGGACACTCGTCCAGACATCCACCCCAACTGCACAGCAGAAGAAGAGAAGCTGTTTGAGGCTCAGTGCGCCGAGGTCATCCTCTCCGACCGCTTCAAGCCCTGCCACTCTCTGGTGCCCCCCGAAGCTTTCCTGGGTAACTGCGTCTACGACATGTGCGAGTATGACGGCATGCAGGCGACGCTGTGTGACAACACGGAGGCGTACGCTCAGGCCTGTCAGAGCGCGGGCGTCACCATCAGCTGGAGGAACAACACCTTCTGTCGTAAGTTACAACCATCACAGTTCAACTAAAACCTTCTAGTTTTACTCTTTTTCAAACGTCATCCTCTGCTCTCCCCGCAGCGCTGCCCTGCCCTCCTAACAGCCACTTCTCAGACTGTACCGCCCCCTGCCCCCCAACCTGCTCCGACCTCTTCCCCATGGTCTGCCACCTCCCCCCGACCACCTGTGTGGAGGGCTGCCAGTGTGACGCCGGTCATGTGCTGAGTGACAACAAGTGCGTTCCTCTGCACGAGTGTGGCTGTGTGGACTCAGATGGAGAATACCATGATGTGAGTGATGTTCACACTGATGATGGGTCTGAGCAGAAAAACATCCTGAAAACACATGCAGCCATTAAAATCTAACCGGGACTGATTTTAGTAGAAAACCAGGCAGTCTGCAGTCAGGACCCACTGAAGAGTTCACAAAATAGATCTGAGAGTTCACAAAATGATTAGAAGAACAGAGAAGAAAAAAAGATAAAAGTGTTTTTTTTCTACACAATTTCCTTGGCTCCTTTAAACTCGTTCATTTATTGTTTGCTCGGTACCAAATTACACAGTTCTTTCCACAAACCTTCCTAGGAAAATATTAGTATAATAGTATAATAATAACAATAAGAAGAAGAAGAAGAAGAAGAAGAATGAACTCAGTTTGTATAGCATCTTTGATACAAGAAATGTAGCACAATGTGGTTTGGCACAAGAAATGACATGCACCCAGTGCTTCACATAAAATAAATGAATGAAACTGTTCACATCATCATCACTAACTGTTAATTAACTGTTAATTAATGAATTATATTGCACTTTTATTGATTGACAGTCAGCACTTCTTTTAGTTGAAGCAGGTATAAAACAAATATGACATCACTGTATTCAATATCATACACTGACGATGTGTGTGTGTGTGTGTGTGTGTGTGTGTGTGTGTGTGTGTGTGTATATGTGTGTGTGTGTGTGTGTGTGTGTGTGTGTGTAGGTGGGAGACTCGTGGCTGACAGATAAGTGTGCTGAATCCTGTGTGTGTAACCTTGGTGGTAAAATCACATGTAAGGACCACAGCTGTAAGTCAAACTCAGTGTGTGCTCTGGACAAAGATGGAGACCTCTACTGCAAACCCACCAGTGAGTCACATATCACAGCTGAGAGACCTTAAAATGTGCATGAAGAGTCAATGAGTAAATGTCCTGTCGTACATCTTGGCGTTGTTTGAATCCGAACCCATTTTAATCATCGAATGAACTTGTCGTCCTCCAGAGTTTGACAAGTGCAGCATTTCCGGGGATCCTCACCACCGAACATTCGACGGCTTCACCCATCACTTCCAGGGCCCCTACACCTACGTCCTGACTCAGGGCCACAACCTGCCGAGCTCCCTGTCGCCCCTGGTGGTTAGGGGGAAGAACATCAGACGTGGTGGGAACAGGAGGGTGTCATTCCTGGATCAGATGTACATTGATGTTTACGGTGTCAATGTTCGCTTCCTGCCGAGGAAGACCGTCCTGGTCAGTAGTTTCTCTCATGGAGCACCATCGATTTGTGGAGTATAGATAATCATACATATAATAATCATACTGTACCTCCTGTAGGTGAATGGGGAGCGTGTTGCGCCTCCTCTCAGTCCAGTTGATGGTTTGACCATCACGATGAACTCCAGGCAGGTGCAGCTCACCACTGACTTCGGACTCACTGTTCGCTTCGACGGCAACATACGTGGAGGTAAGAGAAGAAGAAACGTTTGCTACACTACCTGAGGCTTCTTTGGCTCTTCCGTGAATCCACTCACCCCCCTCCTCTGTCTCTCTGTGTGTGCATCAGAGATCATTCTGCCCAGCACATACAAGAACTCCGTCAGAGGCTTGTGTGGAAATTACGACGGCATCACCAGGAATGAGTACATGAAGCCTGACGGGACGGTGGTCAGGAACCTGAACGAGTTCGGAGAGAGCTGGAGGGTCACTGATCGCCAGGCTGGACTGAAGAGCTACGACCTCCCTCACACAGTCCATAGGTAGGACCGCAACCGGGGTCACTGCCTTAACTCTAAACACAGTCTCTGTACATACACACTTATATACTCTAACTCAAAAGGGTTGACTGACTTTTCTGCCACTGTAAGTGCACTTGAATTTTTCAGCATCTATATGTTGGGCCTGTAAAAACCCAGAGCAGTTTTTATGAAATAGAACTATTTGTGTCATCATCACTGTTTCAGCTTGAGACCTTGGTTTTCCCGGTGCTCCCAGCTCTTATATAACATATAATAGTTTTTTATCAACACATGCTACTGATGAGTACTAAGGTGAAGGAGATGCCGGCACACACACTTGATATATATAGTCTTGATATTTAATATGGGGCAAACAACCAAGACGTTTCAGCTGTAAACATCATCAGCGTAAGAAACAGTGGTAAATCAGACAATATATATATATATATAGATAAACAGCAGAGGTTAGAACATGACTGGTTGATGAGGCGCGTCTCTGAATGAACCACCAGAGGGGGAGTGGCTGTACGAGATCAACACCAGAACAACAAATTAGACATTCAAGAACAAACTCTTATATAAACCTCCACCATCTCATGGCTATACAATCCGAAACTTAGAGGAAAAGGCTATCTTAGAGAACATCCAAACTATCCAGTAAATAAAGGCTTGAGGATGTACAGCACACAAAGGGTAGAGGAAGAAATTTTGAGTCTATATGATTTTATTTACCAACCTAGTTACCCCAGAAAACAAGTAGAATGATAAGAACAGAACATTTTCTATAAAAAGGAGGTTATTCAATTCAGTAAACATCATCCAGTGCATCTAAAGATCTGAATTCAACAGGACAAACAGCTTGTATGGAATAGAAATTAAGAGCTCATTTCAGTATCTCACTCAGGAGTTGGAGTCGTGCGCTGCCACTGTTTTGCTCTTATAACTTCTCACCAAAATATCTTCCTTGAAAGCTGATGATCTCAGTGAGTGTGTTCACGTGCACACTAGTATCCTGGTTTTGTTTTGAGGCTGTAAACAGCTTGCCCCAGTCTCAGAAACCTGGATATTACTACCTGCAGTACTCTCCGATAGAAACCGGGACACTTATCCAAGGTTTGTGAACCGAGACTGACCTGCAGGCACACCAACAGAAACCTGGACACCGTTATGAACGTGTAACAGAGACATGAGGAGCAGCAGTGTTGCTGTCATTGATTAGTTTCTCTTTTCCATCCGTCTCCAGGCGAGAGGTGGAGACTGATCCAGACTCAGGATTTGAGACGTCAGACTGCTCTGAGTCTCAGCTCAATGACTACAACAGTGCGGCTCAGTGTGGAGCGCTGTCTGACTCCAAGGGGCCGTTTGCTGCCTGCCATGCCACCCTGCCTCCCAAACCCTACCAGGAGTGAGTAGTCTGAGTGGGAGCATGTACAACACCTGATACACCTAACACCCCTCCCTGTATTCATTGTGTGTGTGTGTGTGTGTGTGTGTGTGACTCCCTCAGTGACTGTGTGTTTGACCTGTGTGCTGAGCGCGGCAGTGCAGCGCTGCGTTGTGCCAGTTATGAAGCGTACGCCGCCGCCTGTCAGGAGGCCGGAGTCAAACTGGGATCCTGGAGGCAGCAGCTGGACTGTGGTGGGTTGAACATTCACATTAGGTCAGAGGACAGTGGAGAGTGTTTCAGCACAAGATCGAACATCTGTGTACATCTGTGAACGTCTTTCTGTGGCTCTGGAAACCACATGTAGCTTGACAGTGTTGTGGTTTCTCTCTCTCCCAGCTCTCTCCTGTGACGCCAACAGCACCTACTCCCCCTGTATGTCGCCCTGCCCGGCCTCCTGCGCCAACCTGGCAGCACCCTCCGACTGTGACACCTCTTCCTGCGTGGAGGGCTGCCAGTGCGCCGCGGGCTTCGTCATGAGCGAGGGCATCTGCGTGCCGTACACACAGTGCGGCTGCACATTCCTCGACAGATACTACCCTGTAAGTCATCAAACAGTTACAGTACTGATTGTGATGATGATGATGATGATGTGATCTGATCTGATTTCATCCTCCCTCTCTCCTTTCTCCCTCCATCCTGCAGCTGAAGGAGACGTTTGTGACCGAGGACTGTTCTCAGACCTGTGAATGCACGAGCACCGGCGCCGCGTGCCGACCCAAGACCTGCCCAGATAATTACGTCTGCACCATCTATGACTTAAAACGTGACTGCTACAGAGGTGTGTGTGTGTGTGTGTGCGTCCCTTTAGCAGCATGTGAGGTAAACAGGGGCTGATAGGGCCGTGTCATGACCACGTGACATGTCATTTCTTAGGACTCATGAAATATTAAAATGTACACAGGTCTGTGAGTGAGCTTCCTCATCGTACACATTTATTCAAATAGCAAATGTTTGCTGCAGAGGTCATTCAGGTTGAATCTGTGTGTCACTAACAGTGGATCAGGGGCCAGTGTCACAGAGATATGTCAGACTGGTGTGTAGTGTTGGTCTGGTCTAATGTCAGACTGTTTCACAAAAATAAAGACTCATTTTAGGCCAAAAACATTAGACGCCTTACCTCCAAGCTAACTCAGTCCTAAGACCAATGTTACCATGGTAACAATCAGTGACACCTCTGCTGACCAGTAGCACCCAACAACAAAAAACAGGAAAACATGGCTCACAATTTGTGGTTTGCTAACATTATTATAGAGAGAGCAACGAGAAGGGAAAGAGTTTTTAGAGACAAAAATCATGTTTTTCTTTTTATCGTTTCCCTCTTCGTTCAATTTGCAAAGTAAAGTGTCCTTGTAACTCTTGAATTCTTCCAAAAGACAAACATTTTGGATGTGGTTCCGCATTCGGCCATTTTTTTTCTGTTGAAGAAAGTTTTCATTTACCCATAATTCATTGTACCAAAGTCCGACAGTCAAGAACTAAACTGTATTTGTGGAACGGGCGTCTCTCTGAAGTCTGACTATTTGTCATATGACAGTCAAAGTCTGTCTTTGTGAAACCGGCCCCTGGACCTGGTTTTCTGGAGCCTTGTTGATCTTCACTGACAACCTTCTTACAATACTTAAAGTACTGCAGGGAAACACGTTAAAGCTTTGGTAATCAGCCCACTGTGTTTGTGTTTGAATGATGACTGTGAGAGAAAAGTGTAAAAACTGGATCATGTTCTGTGTTGCAGCGAGTCCCTGCCTCAGTTACCCCTGTCAGAACGGAGGAACATGCAAAGAAGCCAGCAACAGCACCTACACCTGTCAGTGTGCAGAGGGCTTCGAGGGCACAAACTGTGAGGTGGAGGTGACACAGGGCGACGGACTGGGTACGTCACTCTTCAGGGAATGAACACACATCAAATAAATAAGCTTCTACAGCGACTGTGCTGTTTACATGACAGTTTAACTTAAGCTGAGTGAGGGAGTCAGTCTTGGACTGTGTTGGAGCAGTTTCTACCAGGAAAATAAAAACAGGCCTGAAAAGTTAGGAACAGTAAAAAACTTAATGGTACAGACTTTTTTCTTTTGTTGGCAGAAGGAGTCAAAGTTTGTTTGTTTGTTTGTTTGTTTGTTTGTTACAGAAACCAAGTGGATCATCCTGATCGCGGTCCTGGTCTCGGTCACTGCCATCATCATCATTGTGACCACTGTTGTGTGCGTGTGCAACCGCAAAACCAAGTGAGTTTCAGCTGCTTCTGTGGTGTACAAACATCCGTCTCAGCTGTAATTTTGAGCAGGTTTACATCAGTGCAACATAGGAACACCTGAGGAAAACCTCAATGTTGGTTGGTCAGCTGATTGTCACTCCAGCAGGAGGTTGTTCAGACAGGGAGTTGATGGAGAGTAGAGAATGAGGTGGTCCCTGAACACAAGGAGAAAACAGGAGACCATGAAAGTGAAGATTATAAAAATGATACAGCAGAAATCTGGTGGAAAAAAGAAAATCATGTTCATGGTGAAGAAAATCTCCTTCATGGCTGCACAGTAGGTGAGGAACAACACTCTACAGGAAGTAGGAGGTCATGTCAACGATGAGAAGACCTCAGGACAATAACAGAGGATTCACAACATGCAAACCCCTGGTAAACCTCAGACACAGAAAGGCCAGTCTGCAGTTTACTGAAAGAAACCTGGGAAAAGCCGGACAGATGAAACTAAAATCAACCTCGATCAGAATGAGAGAGGAGAGAGTGGAGCAACCTGATCATAGACCAGTCTAATGTTAGTCACACTGTTTCACGAAACTAAAGACTGACTTATTTTAAGCCAAAAACATTAGACACCTTACCCCCCAGACTAACATAAGACCAATGTTACCATGGCAACAGTCAGTGACACCTGCGCTGACCAGTAGCACCCTACAACAAGAAACAGGAAACCATGGCTCTGGCTTGTTTCAGTCTTCATACACTGTAAACAGAGCAGAGCGGTAGGATGCAGTTCCTCGGTCAGCCATTTTTTTAATTTGAAAAAAGTCTTAATTTACCCAGAATTCATTGAACCACAGTCTGTCATAAGATGGTCAAGAAGTAAACTGTATTTGTGGAACAGATGAATCCAGACAACGTCTACCTGAAGTCTGACTGTTCTATCTAAGGCTGTGTTTGTGAAAGGAACAGGAATATTTATTGATGTTTTCTGTCAGTTTCTGTGGCTTACTGTCAGTTAGCTTTTCAGGACCAAACACAATCAACAAATCCACAGAGACAATAAAACACAAAGGCTTACTGGATGGAACGACGCAGTGTGTAACAGGTAGACCAACCCAGGGTTAAGGTAAAAAGACAGACAACACTCAGGGACATAAACAGATAAACTACCTGAATGTGAAGGAAACACAGGCGGCAGGAGGAGACTCCAGGGAAAGACTGAAACTATCACAACGGAGGGAAACTAGACAAAGCCAGGAAGTAAAACAGTGGAGACACAAGGGACATTATTTCAAAATGAAACAGGAAATAAACAAAGTCCATACAAAGTGTCCAAACAGTGATTTTAGGGACAGACGGACAGAAGCAGCAGGATGAACACAGACGTCTACAGGAGCAGACAAATACGTCAGAGTGAAGAGCTTCTCAGTGAGTCCACCTGCTGAAGACCAGACTGAAGACGGAGACCACAACAAGAACAGGAGCTGAAGGAGTCTCCCACACAGCTGTTTCCATACTGATGTAAACCAACTCAAACTACAGCTGGTGTACTGCACATGTGTTTATATTAGATTTTTATCGTTATCATATTGTAGGACGGGGTGATGATGTGAACTTGTTTCACTTCTTTCCTCTGCCTTGTTTTGGCAGCAGGGACGTGACCAGTTAAGAAAAAGTGTCATTTTCCTTCCAGGTCACAAGTTTATGTAATTCAGAGGCAGAAATCATCCCACAGTGGGTGAGACAAAGTTATAATTCATCACCTTTTTGGGGGAACTCTCTGGGAGCATACTGTATCAGCACTGGGAAGGATGGGTGTGATTCACTGACCTTTATTCTACCTTACCTGTATCTGTACCTGTGTCCTCTGCTCTACCTGCATGTGTCACCTGTAGGTTGCTCACCTGGCTTCTTTGTCTCCACAGGAAAATGAAGCTTCAAGAGAAGAAGTTCAGCATGAAATCAGCAAGTAAGAATCATCACTGCTGTTCTTAGAGAAATAAGATGAACTTTGACCTCAGGGCTGAGACGACGTTGAGAGTCAACAGACAACTTCACACAGCTGATCTAACACAGAGTTTTTAGTCCTTACAAGTCCTTACCGAGCAAAGGCCAGAATAAATTATATTCAGACAAGTATATATTATTTATTTATCTATAGAGCACTTTTCTAAACCCATGTTTACATAAGGCAGCAAAATAAAACAGGCCTCCTAGGTTTCCTAACATAGGCACTTTTGGCATTTTTATAAAATTGTTTAATAGAGAAAATAGATTTTTTTGCTTTACACAATGGGCAGGGATTTAGTGAAACATTTATGTATAGACTATAGTATTTTGTTATGATGATGATATTGTTAACTATGAATTCAGTCTGCTTGTTCTTATTAATGACTCCTCACTGGACTTAAAGAGAAGACATCTATATTAATGGATTTGGCTTCAGTGGATCAGACAAGGATTTCCATCAGTTCTGGATTGTGTCACAAACATAAAACAGCTGCGTTTTAAATGTTGCTGCAGTATTTCTCCTTTCCTTTCCTAAAGGAAAGGAGAAATACTGTGTTTCCTCAGCCTCTCATGGCTGTTGCTCAGATACTTCAACTCATTTCACTCAGTTTGAACCTTCCTAAGAAAAAAGACTAATCGCCCGCAGCCCTGGTCTCCATGTGTGTTGGACGTTCGGAGACTGATTTCAGAGCTCGTTGTGTCCTGATGGTGATGATCTGTGTAGCTCTAACATGTGTCTCTTTCCTTCTCTTCCAGGTTCTCCATATACAAACATGAATAAGCAAAAAGATGACAGAATGACCTCCATGTGAATGTAAAACCTGCTGCTCAGTAGGTAGTTGTAGTCTTTATATATAGATATGGTTCATTTGTCCATGTGTTGTTTTATTAACTTAACTTAACCTTGTAAAGCTGTAAGTGTTGTCAGATGTGTTCCTGTTAACAGAGGAGTGTCTTATTAATGTATTAGTGTGTGTGGAATAAAACGTGAGTGGAACAAAACAGTAAGTGTGTGTGTGTCTCTGTTAAACACCAATGACACATCCAGAACAGATCAAACTCAGTGTTTTATTAACCTCACATTTGAACTTAGATCTTCACGTTCCCCACAGGACAAATTCTAATGAGTCTGCTGGTCACCTGACCTTTGACCCAGCAGGTCTGATACCAAACAATGACTCAGTCAGTCAGTCTCTCATCTCATGTTTACAGTAACATTGTTTTCTTTACTCCTGTTGTTAATATTTGTAATGAAAATAGATGAAATTGTTCATTAATTCTCATTAATAATCCATTGAGCCTCTGACCGACCGCATGATTATGAGAGACAACTTTTAAACGTAACATTTAGCGTTTCAGTGAGCCAATGTGATTCTGATATTTTAACAAAGCTGGCTGTACAATGACCTGAAGTGGAAGAATAACCTTTGACCTCTACCCTGTCCCCATCAGTCCAAACATCAGACACTCATAGAGCTGGTTCAGAGTTACTTTACTAGAGCTCAGTGGGTCGAGGTTTTCCCATCAGCCTAACAGTCTGGGCTGTGGACTCCAGAAGGATATCAAACAAAGAACAAGTCTTCCATCCATCAGCGCTTTATTTATTAGAACAGCAGGAAGAAAACATGACATCCCAGAACATGTGACACTAAAGATCAACAATAATCTTCCTCGCACTGAAAATAACTCAAAAGACATTTAAAACATGACAAATGAGGCTCAAAACCAAAGAATGAAATTAAAGGCACATTCAGATTTTTTGTGTTCAACCAGACTCAGTTTAATCCACTATTCAAGTCTCAGTCTTACAGCTCCACATTCTAAGGAATGAGACTCTGTATGTCAGGGGTCTGATGTGTTAAGTGTGGAGCTGTTTGAACACTGGAATGGTAGAATGGTACAAACATGGCGACGACTTGGTGACCCTAACCCCCGACCACCGAAATCATTCCTAACCAACACTTTGGTCCATGACGACATGTTTTGGAAAATCCAGTTGAGACTGAGACAGAGTTTGATGAGGACATGTCTGCTCCCCAGAGGATGAACCCTTCAGAGAGAGTACGTCACATTTACATTTAACCCTGGTTCTGGTCTCAGGATAGTGACAGTAAATCATTACAAGGTACATCCAATGGTTTGTTACACAGAGCAGGGTCTTTCAAAAAAATACTTGGCATGTGACTGGACGAACCATCTGTCACATGACGTAGCAGGAGTGTGCAGAAGAAGAACTTTGACAGCTGGTTAGTTGTCAGGAGATGATTACTGGCGTTGTTGAAGAAGAACTTGCACATATGAGACAATCATACAAAAACCAGTCACCTCTCCATAGCTGCCTGTAGCTCCTCCCCCAAAGGACACTGATTGGTCCAAACCACAGTGGTATCAGAGGTTAACACATTTCCGCCTCACCATTTACATTAACTCTCCAGATGTGTGTGGTCATATCCACATCTGTGAACAAGCAGCAGCGGAAGCTTTAAGGGTTTACATCACAATGGAGTGTACATCATAGTGACAGCAGTGTTAATGCAGCTGCTGTATCAGTGGCTGTGTTTATGTCTGTGACTCAGTGAGTGATGGTCGGCTGAGTGTTGGCCTTCTCTCATTGGCTGTTGTTCTTTTAAAATGATTTGGTGCAAACAGTTTTTATTACGTCATCAGGAGGCGTTTGATGACACAAAAACACTTTGTCTTTATGGAGAAATGACTGATGAGACTGCAACATAACTAAAAGTGAAGAGGTCTGAATACTTTTTGAACACTCTGTATATGAGGAATAAAGATTCTGATAAAACATGAACATTTACCTGATATATAGATTATAGATCATCTATAGCTACATGCAGATGTCTGTCAGTGTTTCCAGTCAATCAGGTTTTAACATCTCTTCAGTAAATTCCTCTGGAATTGAACAACAAAATAAACTTAATAGTTTCAACATGGACTAAAACTCTTTTTCCCTCCATACCTAGCACAGAGAATGCCTGACGCCTCCGGGCGACATCAGAGATAACATGTCGTAGAGGACCTACAGTGTATCTGTTTTCAGGAAATCATAGGACCCATGAAATACTGTCATGATGCTCATTAATAAAATTGAAACTTAATAAACGCACATGTGGTGTGAGATTTAAAGGAGCTATTTGTAAGCTGGCGTTAGCATCAACAGCTGCTGACTGACCAGTCTTGCCAAGAGCTTCAGCCATTGTGGCTGAGGTTATTAAAACCCTGTACAGTGAAAGGACTGGCTGACCAGCTAACTTCAGTAGAAGAAAAGAAGTGGTTGAAATAAAAGCAAAACTACAGGGTTGCTTTCCACCTCTGGACACAGCTGTTGGTGAGTAAAGTCATGAAGTTTGATGCTGAACTCACAACGTTTCTTCTGGACTGGTCAGTAAAGCACTACAGCTGCTAATGCTAATGTTAGCTATATAGCATTAGCAAAACTTACTAGCAGCTCCTCCACATTTTTACATCAGAGCACTGATGATAAACCTGGTCCCACTGTGGTCCAGCTTCAGATTTAGTTCCACAGCAAAAGAAATTCAGCTCCTCACCTCTAGCTTCATGGTTCATAATGTCAGTATTATTATTTATCATATGCTCCACAGCTGGAGTCAAACAGACAACAAATGAGGAGACTGTAAAAGGCGCTGACACCATGATCCAACATTTAAAACCCAAATCTATAGAAAGTAAGACATTTTAACGTTAATAATAAATAGACACCACTAAGAATTAGAATTAAATAAACCAGTGTAAAGACTAATGAATAAACCTGCATCACACTCATTCTGAAATTCTGTCCTATTTGAAAAAAATACATCCCAGTGAATGTCAAACTGAGTGTATACAGGAAACAACCCCTCAGGTCGTCACCTGTTCTCATCTGTAAACAGACGACGAAGTCCAGCAGTTAGAAAATCACCTCAGTTTAACACAGGAAACGACAGAGGATGAAACTCAGAGTACGCAGCTCATTTAAAGGAGCAGTCCAACCCTTAGCTATCTGACCCAGAATCAGATTCAGTAGATCAACACAGAAATAGCTTCAAAACATGTTTAGCTTACCTTAGCTTAGCACAAACTCTCTCTGCCTTGGGGGACTAGCTTTCTACATAGCAACATACAATACACGGAACAGCCAAACATTCAACTGATAGTTACATGTGATGGTTGAATATTTGACTCTGACATCATGCTGCTGTAACAGCCTTTCATCCAGATGTTGAACCAGCTGCAGGGATTTGATCCCATTCAGACACAAGAGCATCAGTGAGGTCATAAGGTCTGGCTCACAGTCAGTGATCCAGATCATCCATAAGGTCTAGGCTCTGAGCAGCTAAACTAGCAGGTGGAGAGTTACTCTAGCAAAATACAGACAAATGGATCCACCTGGGTTTCCTGACTCGTACAAGGACACAAGAGCTGCCATTACAAAAAAAAAACAGTCAATGATGCTTTAATAAAACCCTAAAATCAACAGAATCACCCAGAAAATAGCTAATAAAATAAAATAAAATAAAAGTAAATAAATCTAATAAAAGCAGGTCAGTTGTTCAGTGAAATGATAAACCAGTGAAATGAAAACGGGCTTTTCTTTGATCATCTCCGCCCCCCCCACCACCCTCCTCACCACCATCACTCGGTCCAGGTCCGGTTGATGCAGCACGTCTCCTTCAGGCAGACGACGAGGCTCTGAAGGCCGGACAGGAGGATCAAACACTGACGGTTGTGTCTCAGTACGACCTTCGTCTCCAGGTCATCTGACAGGAGAAGCAGAGTCAGGATCGACTTTTTTTTTTGGCTGGAGCTTGAAACTGAACTCACTGCAAGTAAACAGTCACTCATCCTGTACTCCTGTATTTTATAAGTTAATTGTAACAGACCATGTCATCAACAGACACTGTGTTAAAGCCGGTCCACCTACCTGCAGTGTGCCTCCTGGACTGGTTCCAGCACTAACACCTTACACTCTCTCTTGGCTATCTTGTCCAGTGAAATGAGGGTGAGGTCGGGGGGCAGTGAGAGGGAGCTGCACACCGGAGAACCAACAGGAGGCGTGACAGCCCGACGCTCCATCACAGTGCCTGACCTGGAGCAAGCACAGACACCGAGTCATGATGACAGACAAGAATCTTGAGGTGCATCATGTTAAAGTCTGACATTTGACTTTAGCCCAGAGAGTTGTTTCTAAATGTATCATCAGTTTCTGGTCAGGGTGAGGGGAGCCACAGGGCTGATGGTGACAATCAACATTTGCTTTCTCTTCTGTCTTGCACGACGTTCAGTCTTAACAAAGAGATCTTGGACGCAGCTGATTGGTGCCCACAGATCCTCCGTACCTGACGTGGTGCGACCTGGACGGCTGTTGGTGGGAGAAGCTCTGAGACCGGCCCAGGCTCTGTCTGTCCAGCAGCTCTCTGGCCGCAGAGCTGGATGATGACGGAGACTTCCTCAGTGACGACCGAAGCCCCGCAGGAGGAGTGGACACGGCGGCCGAGAACTGGAGCTTCAGTTTCATGTGCTGGCTTAACTACAGGACAGAAGAACTTTGATTATTATTGTATGTCACAGTGATGCTGTTGTAAACCAGAGTCACCGGTTCACATCCCGTCTGTCCAGACTCTGATTATATACAGATAATAGAAGACTCTGGAGGAATTTAATAAAACACTGTCATTAGTTTTATTCTTGGACAAAAATGTCAGGTCACAGTGACCTTGACCTTTGACCTTTGAGTTCTGTTCTTGTCTATTTTAGCAGTGTATTATCCATTTGTTTTTATGGTCACTGCACATCAAGAGGTGTCATGAGAAAGGAAAGGAAGGAAGGAAGGAAGGAAGGACGGAATGGCGGAAGGAAGAAGGGAGGGAGGGACGAAGGGACGAAGAAAGTAAAGATGAAAAGGAAGAAGGACGAAAGGAAGGAAGGAAGGAAGGAAGGAAGGAAGGGAGAGAGGGAGGATATAATGAAATGGTGGACAGATAAGCAATATGATGATGAGACAGGTGATATAAGGACAGACAGGTCATATGAGGGACAGACAGGTGAGGAGGGACAGACAGGTGATGAGGGACAGACAGGTGAGGAGGGACAGAGAGTCCGGTCCTGAGGATCTGGAAGGCCACGGTGAAGGAGAGGGTGGAGCCCTTGCTACACTGTCCCAGGTTGTTGAGGGGAGACTGACACACCACTGCTCCCACCCTGGGGTCCTGCTGACACAGACGACTGTGAGCTGAGGGGCGGAGCCAGAGAGGGAGACGTGTGTCATAATATTTATTGAAAAGTTATAAATGTCAACAAATATCTGTCAATTCTTCAGAACATAATTAATAGGCATGACTCAGTCCCACAATTTGCTTCTTTAAACACATCATACTTTACATTTTTCCCATTATAGCGTTGTTATTAAGACTTTCCAGGAGGTTTGCATGAATTCATCTTCATCAGTCACTCCCCTACACATGACCTGGGTTCTGTTCACTCGGTGATAAAGTGGAGGGTATGAAGTGAGACTGTGAGTCTGCTCCTCACCTTCAGAATTCCAGATCAGACGGACGGCCAGGAAGTCATGCAAGTTGTTCAGCAGGGTGTATTTCACCCAGAAGTGCTCCAGAGGCCTGACGGCACTGGGGCAGGAGGCTGTCATCACCAGCTGAGGACGATCCAGACAAATACTGGGCAGCGAGTAGCAACTGGAAATGTATCTGAGAGAAAACGAGCTGTTTTCATTTCTCCACCAGAATGTTTTCATGGAAGACTTGGTGAAACTAGCTGTGTTAATGATGTTCCAGTAAGACCAGGACCAGGACCAGGATCAGGACCAGGACCAGGACCAGGTTTATCACAGATCTGTCAAAACTCTTTTTCTTTGATAATTAGAAACTTTTAACAAACAAAACAATAAAAAATAAAGTAAATACACAAAAACATGTAGCATGTAGCGTGTAGCATGTTGTTCATATCTTCATGAGGTGTAATATAGAGTTGATACAGAGCCCAGACCAGCCCTCTTCCTAAACCAGGTTTTGTTTTTCTGGTGTATACACACAGACTGCTGACATGAGGTTTATAAAATCAAAGGCTAACTCTGTAATTACTCTACAGACGTCTCACTGTTTCAACATTACAGGTGGAGGCTCCACATGTTGGACAGAAGAGGAACAGTTACCTGGTGAAAGGTAGAGCTGGAGTGTACCACTGTAACACAGCCACCAATGGGACCTCAAGACCCTGCACACACACACAATGAAGTCATTAAAACACATGATTTAACCCTTTAACAATAGGTCTGGTGATATTCTTTATTTTTATTGTCAATAAACCTCACGTACAGATCAAACACTAAATGACTACTAAAAAACAGTCTGTGTATCAAAGCCTGATCTTCTGTTTCCACAATGTTAAATCACATCAGTGAAACACACACATGTTCCCTCATCACCGTGAACACACACTGTACTTTGATTTGACTCACACACACACCATCCTGCTGCCACAAACACTACAGCGCCAAATATGGATTAATCTGCCAGTGAAAACAGTCCCCAACAAAGTCACAGTTTCCTCCCGTTTAAGAAACATCTGTTAAAAACCACAGAGAGCAGCTGTTTCATTACTGAGAGTTCTTCTTTTTTTGGCTGGACCGCAACAGCAGGGTCAGCCCTATAATCTAGAATGACCCTGACTGACTGTTTCTGGTGCAAACAGGATCTATTAAAACAGTCTACTGAGCCGCTCTGGTTTCCCGGCTGCTCGGGAACAGCAGGGAAGAGGAAGAGCACTTCCTATACACTGAGCCTCGCCTCCATTACAGCAAATAAACTACCTTCATTACATGTATCATTATTACTAAAGGAGGCAGAGGAATAACCAAACATAGGACACACAGAACAGAGAGAGCAGAGAGAGAGAGAGAGAGAGAGAGAGAGAGAAGTCATCACTAACGAGGCTTCGTACTAACGACTATGACCAACTCTACATATCAAACAGAGGGAGTTAGACATAACGACCTGCCTCTAATAAAAGTCTGTGACTGAAGTAAATAAAGAATAAACTATTGTGGATCCAGATGGAGGCTGTGCTCTGTGAGAGAGACTGAATAAGAGACAGGCTGTCTCGGGTCCCTGTGGCCCTTTGCTGCATGTCATCTTCTCCCTCTCTCTCTCTCTGACTGTAATAAAGGCAAAAGCCTGAAAAAATAACTTAAAAAAAGAAAGATATTGTGTCTCTTCTAACTTTCTCCTTGAGTGATCATGTGACAGTAAATCCAGCTGAAATCACAGCTCAGTCTTTGTCTTTCATTTGTGTGTTTGGTGATTTTGTCAGACGACGTCACAGTTATAAAATCAGGATTTGACCAGAGGAGGTCCAGACTTAGACCAGGTTTTGACCTGGTCTTGTTTTAAAAAGTTTCCTCTTGAGTAGGAACCAGTGGCTTTGAGTGTGAGATCACAGACAGGGTGGAGAGGTCAGAGAACTGGAGGGGACTGACACAGTCTGACAGTTTTAGTCTTTTCATGGGATTTGGTGACAAGAAGAAAAATACAGAATAACACCAGCCACATGCTTGAGATATATTCATTAGGAATTCTAGCTCTAAAAGGTTTTTGATTCTCTAGTTCTAATGAAGCATCAAGATCAGAAAAGTGACTCAGTTATTTGGTGNGGGGTGTGGTGGGGGGGTGTTAATATCTGAACTAAATTTAACAATAATCCATCAATTATACCCCAGAGGATCCTCACTTTAGTCTTTGCATATGTCCCTTTACTCAAAGCCCCCCCCCCCCCCCCCACCCCCCG
>NW_019174422.1:152804-153114 GCF_002260705.1 Seriola dumerili | reverse complement strand
TGTCTTTGATTTTTTTTTTTTTTTACACATGAAATAGGAGAGAGATGAAGGCAGCTGACGTGGCCTTCATCACGTCTTCTCACCTCACTGGAGTCCTCCTCTGCTTTGTTTTGTAGCTGCAGCTGGAACAGGAAGTTCTGCTCCTCCAGGGCACTGAGCCTGCTGGGTAAACGCGATGACTCGCTGTCCATCCGATAGAACGAAGCCATGGTCACCTCAGCTGATTGGTGGCTTTAGTGGGAAGTGGAAACAAAGAGGTGAACAAGAAGAGAACAATCCAGGCAGGGGAGGGAGGGAGGGGGTGTGGTGG
>NW_019174422.1:151829-152791 GCF_002260705.1 Seriola dumerili | reverse complement strand
GGTGGTGGGGGGGTGTTAATATCTGAACTAAATTTAACAATAATCCATCAATTATACCCCAGAGGATCCTCACTTTAGTTTTTGCATATGTCCCTTTACTCAAACCCCCCCCCCCCCCACGCATCAGCTGATTTCTTTTACCTGAGAGTCAGTGCATGTACTTACCAGACATTGTCGACTATGAGAACTGACCCATCTGGCATCATGGGGAGGTAGGAGGAGTTATAGTTAGGGAGGATCTTCACATCTTTGACACACACCTCCTCCTGAGAACTGAGGTTCAACACTGAGGAGAGAAAACCATCATCTTCATCACCACCACCATCATCATCATCATCATCATCGTCAGCACAACATTAATGAACCAGATGAATGGTGAGTGATATACGTTTTGGCTGCTTCAGTTTCACAGTCACAGTCATGGCATCACTGAGACTCTTCCACAGAACAGAGCCGTATTTCATGTTATTAGTGAGCGAGCTGCTGCTTTACCTTTGAGAACAGTCAGGTGTTTCCCAGAGACGGTGATCTGCTGACACTGGACAGAGGGAGGCGGAAGAACGTTCAGGGTGGTGTTGACTGGGAATGGAGACAACACACAGACACAGCCACGACTGAACAGTTAATAAAACATGATCTAAATCACAGCGTGGCCAAGTGCAAAACGTCCAAATCACAGGAGGTCAAACTCAGCTTGTCGAAGGTGAAAGTGTGTCATAATCACGCGTTCTACACATGAGAGGGAAGTAGCTGGTTTGGTACAGACACAACAAACATCACATCATCCTCGTTTTTTTATGTTTAACAGTAAAAATGACATTCAAATATTCATATAACAAAAGTCCTGACTCATCACAGTCACAATATCTGATAAATAATTAGACAATGTCTGCGTAACGTTCAGCTCCAGAGACAACAGTGTACTTCACTACAGCTGCTCAGCAGTCACTGTAAACCCAAAA
>NW_019174422.1:76948-151804 GCF_002260705.1 Seriola dumerili | reverse complement strand
CTGAGAGGGAAGTAGACTGGTTTGGTACCAGACAGACACAACAAACATCACATCATCCTCGTTTTTTTATGTTTAACAGTAAAAATGACATTCAAATATTCATATAACAAAAGTCCTGACTCATCACAGTCACAATATCTGATAAATAATTAGACAATGTCTGCGTAACGTTCAGCTCCAGAGACAACAGTGTACTTCACTACAGCTGTATTAGCTCTATTAGGACTGGTTTCTGTAAGTTAAAGCTGGTAAGTTTAAAGAACACAGGTAAGTTAAACCTTCCACTCAGCTCTTGTCTGGTGTTGACACAGTGTGTGTACCTTGTGCCTTGAAGGTGTTCAGGTCCTGTCTGAAGGTGTGTGTTGGACTTCTGAGCTGCAGAAGAGTCAGGTAGCCATGTTCGCTCACCTCCACCTTCTCCTCCTCCTGCCTCCAAACAGTCACTATGATCTGACACACACACACACACACACACACACACACACACACACACACAAACAGGCCATTAGCGGCTACTTATTCTGATTGATCACACAACTCTTAGCTGTGTACTGGTGTCCATGATTTTACTGTAGTGGATGTTCACAGTTTGAATCATGTGACTTCAGATTATGATCGTGATCCAGATTTCAGAAATCCATTCAATGAGAACAGAGTTGCAGATGAAGTGATCGACAACATAATCCATTGAATTACACGTCAGATAAACTGAAAATACAACAGTCATGAAACAGTCGTACTCCCACAACAGTCTAATACAACCACAGATACCAGCAGGTCAGGTGCCACAGTATTTACACGGTCTCTCAGTTGTACACGCTCCTATCCTCCAACCCTTGTTGTCACAGTGCAGAGGCTGACCTTGGCTTTGAGTGTGTTGACTGGCAGCTTGTCCAGAGAGACGGTGAGACAGAAGATGATCTGGTTGTCCTGCACCAGAGCAGACTGCAGGGGGACACAGGGGACACAATGTCATTACAGACAGAGAGCTTCACAGACTGTGAAATTAATTGGCAGACAGGTAATTAAGATGAAGTGGATTAAACGGGTCAGACAGAAAATACAGAGTTCAACCTCACTGCAACAGAAGTGATCACACCTGTGATCTCAGGCTAAGACTGACTGTATGAAAAAGGTTCTAAAAGAACTTGTGAACTCCACAGGTTCCTCAGTTCTGTCCCGGGCTCTGTCTAACTGAACATGGCTCCACATGGTGAGGAGCTGCAGGAACAATGAGAGACTTGATAAAGATGGAGAAGGAACAGGAGTCGAAACACAGGAAGAGACAAGCGACTAATAACAGGAGGAGCAGTGACATCACTGTTTACACACTGAGAAACAGACGGTAAGAGATGATCTGATGAGACAGAGAGGGGGGCACTGACCACTGCTCACAGAGCTGCAGATTATGGAAGGAATGAGTCCACAAACCTGGAAATTCTTTGAATTTGAATGCATGTTTGGTTAGATGAGTGAAATAAGGTCTGTGGTTAAACACAAGCTCAAGACATTTTCACCTCTTATTTTACAACGTAAAATATATCAGTAAATACTCCAGTCCGGATTTCTTCAAGCTTTTACATCTTGTTTCTAACAAGCGTCTAAATGAGACAACAGAGGTTGTCGGGGACGTTAAACATCACCATGTTGAACATGAAAAGCGATCTACTCAGCAGTCCGCTTTTACAGCCTCGTTGTGTTTATACAAACTGTCACTAACTGTGTGGGAGGAAAGGCTTTTGTAGAAGAGGTCAGAGCGGAATCAGTGTGTAAAGCTGCAGCAGCCTGTCAGTATCATGTGTGATGTCTGCAGTCTGGCAGGCAGACAGCACTGGAGCTGGGTTTGAGTCCCTGAAGGCATGACTACACTTTCAAGTCTGGACACAACTGGAGCAGAAAGATTACATAACAGAGGTCGCAGGCACTTGTATCAGAGAGAATCAAATAACACAGACGAACAAAGAGCAGGGTCAGTGTGCAGAGGAAGTGTATAAATGACTGTGGTTTGGTTTCTCATCGACACAGGAACTTCCTGTCACCCTGCAGGTGGGCCAGTAGAACGTGTGGTGATGATGAGTTTGTAGTTAAAAAAAACGCAATATGTATCTAAACAGTAACAAAAGATGGAGTTTGGTGATGTTGTGAATTGCGTGGGAGTTGTTGTCTTCACCACCATTACAGTCAGCTTCTACTGGTTTTGATTGCTTCAGTGTCAGTGGTTCAGCAGGTTTTTAACTGCTGAATTATCCAGAGATCTCCTCCTCTCCACAACAAACAGACCAGCTGATTATAACCAGTAAAAACACTGAATAACAATAACAAAACAGTTTCACTTTAAAAATCAGTGTTTCTCCAACACAGTTCGGCTGACACAGGACATCTCAAACGGTTGGGAGCTGAGCTATCTAACAATTATTCAGCTTTTTTTGTCTGATAACTAAAGATCCACATGTCCAATGACTAAAATCCTTCACCCGGTTCAAAAATGGAAAACAACCAAGATCTAAAATCTTTACCTGCAGCTGTGTTCTGCCTTAAAAGCGTACAAAGTTCCATGGAATTCTGAACTTTCCAAACATGATATCACAAAGCAGCTGTACAATACCAACAAATCCAAGGGAACTACTTCAACTGCAATGTATTCCCAGATAATGAAAAGTTCCCATAAACCTTTTGCAATACAAACAACCTGGCAAAATGACTGGAGGAATATTACACAAGCCTCAAAACCACCAAACCATTCACTTAAGATTTGTGCGTAGAACTTATTTAACACCTATAATTAGACATCGGCATAACAACGCATTAACCATCTCCTTCATGTCAGGTACTTTAACACATATGATCTTGGGACTCTCTGAGGTTCAGTCCTTTTGGTTACAAGTTATTACATCACTATCTGAAATTCTCAATAAGGAGATTCCATGTTGCCGCTTACTGTGTTTCCTAAATGGCAATTCTCAGGTCCCCATGTCCGTACATGTGTATGTGTACATGCTCCTTTGTTTTTGTCAACATGACTAAATAACAAATTGTTCACCAGAAATAAATGAATAAAAACTGAAAAGTAAAAATGAGGCGCACAACTAGATAAAACTCAATGTTGAACTTCTCCGACAAACACAACACTGACACATGCTCAAAGAGGATATGACGTCACTGCCAGGTGACCAAATGCAACGGACCGTTACTATGGTTTGGAAATTGATGGAAACATTTGGGATAATGTAAGAACACAACTCAACAACATATATAACATAGGTCGTTATATATAATATAAGATAGTTGTTTTTGGACATTTTAATGAAGAAAAGTTACAGATCATAACTTTAAGTTCTCCTAAATGTCCCAAAACATTTAAGAGCCCCTGTTATATGGAGATGTGTGGACACGGGGCTAGGAGACAAACTTCTCAAACTACTCCCATCTTACCTTCACCGGTTCCCTGCCATCCTGTCGTCCACCAGTGGCCGAGGTGTGATTAAGAAGCGGGCTGCACTGTCTGAAAACCCGGCTGCTCTCCGGTCTTGTTTCGCGGTTGTCTGTGGTTCCAGCCTCCCTGTCCCCGGGCCCCTCTTCCCCGCTGTCCTCGCTGCTCTGGAGGTCTGGCTCGCACTCACCGTGACTCTGCTGCCGGCTCTCGGCGACGCACACACTCGCCAGAGCAGACAGAGATTCCCCCAGGTCCCTCCATGGTAAAACCCCGGAGCCATAATCTCTCTTCACAGGGTCCCGGGACCGCAGCACCAACAGGAACTGGACAGTCTCCCCGAGGTACAGGTGACGTCTCCGGGGAAGAGTTGTGAAGTCCGCCGGGTCCGAGAGACTTGATATCGGAGCGGCAGGAAAATACATGAAGTAGTCGCAGAGTGGTTCCATCATTTCAACCGTAAGTAACGTTAACTAGCACAAGCTAACTATTAGCCATCTGCTGCCATGTAAACAGACCGGGGGTCAGAGGTCACGACATCTTCATTTCTGTTAAAAAGACCTTGAGTCAGAGACAGGCTGACTACAACAGTCCGCATATCATAACACTGTGTAAAATTGTGATTATGTCAATCTTCTCCGCCTCACTTCCTTCATTCACAGTACACACAGGACGGTTAATGGAAACAGAGTAGTCACCAGACCAAACTAATCAATCACCAGACAACAGTGGAGCCCAGAGCTCAATTGTTCAAAAGTAATCTGATCAGATTTTGGATAATGGATTGGATCAAATCTTGAAAATGGGTTGTTCAAAACTAAAAACGGATTCTGATATCAGATTAGATCACGTAATCCAATCTTGGTTTTAATCTGGATCAAACCCTCAGTTTGTGTTGTTCAAAACTTTTTAGTAGGATTGAGATAACTTTGATCCAAAAAATGAGGATTATTCTGATCCCAGCAGTAGGGTGGATTTCAGGAACAAAATGTAATTTAAATTAAATCTCAACTGGTCAAATAAACAACATTTATCATGGAGTATATATACATTTATTTATTTATATTTTGCACCAGATTTTTTTTTTAACCATTACAGTGATAAAGTAGATAAAGAAGAAATTAGGCTATTACACCTTTCAGCACAGTAAGGTTAAAAAAAAAAAGGATTTTGTTCCCCTAAAATAATCCTCCAAATAGCTGTCAAAATCCAACAAAAAATATTCAATTTTAACTGTGAGGGACAATACAGGCAAGTATTATGTTGCACGCTCCTTGTGGTTCCACTCGCAAGTATTTAGGGCATGCAAAGCGCCTCTTCAGAACTCCATTTAAATGCTCAATCAGAAGTGAATGAGAAGTGTTGAAGCGTGCCTGCTCCGGTGTGTTTGATGCAAGAAAGGGGGTCATCAGCCATGGTAGGAGTGGATAGGCGCTGTCTCTTAATATTATGCCATCTGCTGGGTTGGTTTGGAGCTCTCTGTATGGGGTGCTTTCCCTCAGGATACGGCCATCATGGACAGACCCAGGGCACTTCACGGCACAGTTCATGATTATGAGGTCAGCGTCACCCACAAGTTGTATGTTTATCCCCCATTCTGTTGATGTCCTCCCACTCTCTCTCATGGGGTGCTTGTATAAACACGAGTGCAGTCGATAACCCCAGTAACATTGGACATGTTTCCCAAAAGTAAGAACTTTCGCTTGGTCTGGGAAATCTGGTCACTCCTTGGAAATGAAACAAACTGATTGGCCAGGCTGGCCTACTCCATAAGACGTAAACAGACTTTGATGAGTAAAATGAACATTTCATTCATTTACATACAAACTACGCGGTGAGCATTTAACAGTGGAAGATCCCTGTTGAAGCCATCAATCACTTTTTCATCCAGCTGCTGAAAACTGAACGAATCAACAGAATCAAGGAGCTGAGGAGACCGGGGAGTGACGTTAAAGAAATGTTGCGTTTATTCAGTACAAGAAAAAAAAAAAACAACTCAGTGGATGCACACAAAGAGCGTCATCTACTACAAATTTCAACAAATATATGCAGTTTCAAGTAAGATCCAAGCCAAGGTACACTCCTGTCTCTGAATGAACTCCTTCCAGTTCAGTGAAATCCATAACAGGCTGAGAGATGATCCACGTCCTTCCTGTCAGTCACAACCCAGGGATGTGGGGATAGTAGACAGAGATGAATACGATCAAAGGTGAGGCACACTGGGCACCAGAGCCTCTGAAAACTGAGATTGAAGGTTTGACACAAAGACGCACCTTTTATTCTCATTCTTACACACTATGTAACATACAACAAGTTCACGTTATGAAAACTTGAATACTTTGTAACGAGCTACAAAATAAGTCACAGTACCATATCACTAAATGTTTAAACCAGACATTTCCCTGGAAGAATAAAAACAAAGCTTAGGAAGACACTTTCATTTTATCTTGTTACCTATCAGCAGAGAACGTATGTGTGTGTGTTGGGAGTGTGAGTCGAGATTAACACAAATGTGTATACACAGTGTGTACAGAACCACATTGTATCCACCAATGAAAAAAAACAACTCTCTTATCATTGTGACTTCTGTGACTTGGCATTAGAAAATATCTTATATGTAAGAGACAATATATTAAAATTACAAGATCTGCATCTGTCTATTATCTCGATTATTATGAGATAATAATTAGATGAAGACTAGTAGCGCAGCAGGTAACTGCATATTTTACGTAAATCTTTCAAGTGATGACACAAGTGCTAAACTTGGAACAATTCCTCCTTGGGTATTACTCTTGATAAAACACTTTAGCCACTTGGAAATTCAAGATGGCCACCATTTCTGGCATGGAAATGTTATTTCTTTGCAATAAGTTCATTCACTATTTTTCATATGAAAAATCCAGGTGTCAGATCCTTCATTTTAACACTGTAGAAGGTGAAAAAAAAATTACTCACAAAAAAGAAATATTACAAAAAAACTCTCTAACTCACCTAATGCTAGCAGGTTACTGAACTTTTAGTTCATCATTCATAATGAATGGTTTACAAATACATTGTGTTTTATGCAGCATTGTTCACATTAAATATTAGAAATTGCACCAATAAATTGACATCCTCATAGTCTAATACACAGGATTCAATTGCAAAATCATTGTAATCTGTCTCGTTGGTAAAATTCTGTGGTGGAATATGTGTTTCCGAAGCCAGAAATTGCAGCCATCTTGAAATTTTGAAATATTTTACAAATTAATGGTACCTGAAAAATAAACATACCAATTTTGGTGCTTGTATCCACATTTGAAAGAATACTGCAGTTACCTGCTGCACTATAGAGCATGTTTTTGTCTTCAGCTTGATAACAAAATCAAACCATTTTCATTGGATTATCATGTCTCTTATCTCGTGATGTTGCGATAACAACAGTAATGTTAATGTGTGTATTTCTTGATGCATGACCACTGATACTTTGCTGAGGTTTGGTTGCCGTGGTTTAAACACATGAAATAATCTGATTTCTGTTCAGGGTGATGAACTGTTCCACTGTCAGGTGTTATTCACCTTTCACACATTGTCTTCAGTACCTTCAGCACTCCATCGTGCTGTGACCGACACACTCTTCCCCTCGTCACCTCTACAGAGAACAACCTGATAAATACAGTATGTACAAACAGAGTAATAAATACAGAAGCCCTGGTCCATTATATGACGTCCTAAGGCAAAAAAAACCAAAAAAACCCTGTTGTTTCTGTGACTGCAGCTGTTTTGTCCTCAGTGGAGAAACATCTGCTGGGTTTAGTCCAGTTATTCCCCGTAATATAAGAAGTCATCACTATAAAGTGACGGCATTGGTGCAAATAAAAGCCCCGACCCCAGTCAAACTGATGACTTCCTGTTCTTAGAGCCGTAGCAGTGGAGCTGAACATCCTGAAGGTGGCACTAGAGGAAAGGTCATGGGGTCACTTAAATCAAAAGGTGAATTTTGTACCAATCTGCATATTAGGAGAAATGTTGTATCCAAAGTTGACATGTCTGACTGAAGAAAACTTATTGAACCTGCAGTTGATTTATTTATAATATTAATACTGAATAAGTGGAAACTCTGATTCATCTCAGTCATCTACACATTCTGTGGACCTGCTCATTTGTTTTCAATATATTTCATCATAGCAACAAGAGACAGTTCATCACAGATATACTGGTGTGTGTTGACGCTGAGGATGAACTGAAATGTTTGAGGTCATTAATGAACAATCTCTCAATTCAGGGATCCTGATAAAAAAAAAAAATATCTGATTTCTTTTAACTCTCAAATATTCAAAATATCTTTATTGGTCTCAAAGAATCTGTCTGCTGATCAACCTCTAAGGTGGAGAGTCGACTCTCACTCAGGTGAATACTGTGAATACTCTGACCAAGGAAGGAATGCGGTACAGGGTGTGACGATCCAGGATCATGACCACGTGTTGGCTCTGCTCCATTCTGCCTCCAAACATCACTGTGATGATGAATCACATAACTGAAGCCAAATTTAAGTGTGGGAAAATTGAATTTCAGATTATAATGAAACTAATATTAACCAATAGAAGGGAAAGTAGGAACCCTTTAATGTTAAAATATCATCTGTCACTCTGTGTAAAAACTATGTGACGTAAAAGCTGATTAACAATCTGCTTTCCAGCAGAGGAAACAGAGGAGGCTGTGAGGGGACATTCATCACTGCACAGGATGGAGAACACTGAGAACACTGACAACACAGAGAACTCAGGGAACACAGAGAACTCAGAGGACACTGAGAACTCAGAGGACACTGAGAACACTGACAACACAGAGAACTCAGGGAACTCAGAGAACACAGAATCTCAGAGAACTTAGGGAACACTGAGAAAGCTGAGAACTCAGAGAACACTGAGGACTCAGGGAACACTGAGATCTCAGAGAACACTGAGAACTCAGTTAACACTGAGAACGCTGAGAACTCAGAGAACACTTAGAACTCAGGGAACACTGAGAACACAGAATCTCAGAGCGCTTTTGCAGGTACACACACTTCAAGCCTCCTTCATCCGACACCTGCACATGCAGACCCAGAGCAGCCGGTTCCTGTAAGTGATCCTGAACCACAACACTGTGAGCTCACTCATGTTCTTCAGACTGTGTCACCTGGACTGAGGAAGAGGAGAGTCAACTACATCTTTATACCCCATGTTGGCTCAACTGTTTTTAATATTTACGATACTGAACTGTCCTCGACTGAATGTATGTCCTGGTCATGGAGAATACTGGGCTCTGATTGGTCAGAGGCTGTGTGTGTTATTTTTAGATACCAGGACTCCACTAGTCTGTAGGTGTAACATGAAGAATAAACAATACCGTACTGTAAACCGTCATCTACCACAGAGTGAGGAGGATAACTCACTATGTGACTGTAACACACCCTGTCGCACCCCTCACCTGTCAACATGTACCTCTGTTCTCAGACGAGTGCACATCCGTAAAAAAACAAAAAACTGACTCCTCAGCGGTGTCACAGCAGAGACTGTGCTGTGCTGCAGGAAGCCAGAACCACAGCAGACAGACATCTCACTTTGAAGACCAGACTGTCTTCCGTTATCAAAGTGCAGCCACACCACATGACCGCCATGTTACAGAGTGCAGGTCGTGGAGAACGCCTCTCTGCTCCCACACACTGCTCGACAGTCAATACACTAAACCTCAATGTGTTTGTATCGTTGACGGCGAGTTACTTCAGAGACCGGACTCAGGAGAGGACAACAGCCCACAGTTGAGGGGACATATATGTAATCTATGATTTCACTTATGTCAACCATGTATTTAGATTTAAAAACAGTTTCAGTTTCAAGTCCAGAGTTTAATATTTAATTTAGTTTAATATAATACGCTGAGGCGCTGCTGTCTGCCACACTACTAAAGAGGATTTAAGTAAAAGATGCAACACTACGACGTGAGAGTTAAAGGATTCTTGAAGTCGTCCAGAACCAGGTCTTCACATGAAACAGGCTCATATCACACACTGTAATTTCTCTATTTTCAGATCCGCTCCTTGGCTTCTGATGCTGTTTGTGCTTAATGTAAACAACACGTCCTCAGTGTTTATCTGCGGTCTGATAAATGTTTCCCCTCAGGCGCCGCCCTCACCTGTGGAGCTGTGCCAGCTCCTCCGTCATGTGAGGCTCACTGATGTGGAAAACCGGTCGGACAATGTCAGCAAGCACACACACGCAGATTTGTGTGTGAGAAGTCACAACTCACAAAGAGGTAGAGATGTGTTTTTTTTTTTTTTTTTATGAATACAATGATGAAATGATGGACACGTTCATGCAGCAGCGTGTTAATTCCCACACCAGGACTGCGTCCATGTTTAACTGCAGACCCCAACACTGCACTGCACACTCCACTGATGGGAAATTTCCTTTTACTCGTCAAAGCTGAAGACTTTTCAGGAACATCAGGACTAATAATGTTAACGATAATAACAATAATAATAATAATTATGATCATCAGTCTGAGATGGTGTCAGTGACAATGATATATTAACCTCCACAGTTTCAGTTTCAACAGTTAATACACGACCTCTGACTGTTTCTCAGTAATCTGTTTGTGACACAATAAGTTTTATATAAATTTTGTTATTCATTTTGTTTATGATTGACTTTTATTTTTGCTGTCGTTGCTTAAGTTGGTGGCTAGGCTAGGCTAGGCTAGGCTAAGCTAGGCTAGGTCCCTGAGCAACACAAATGTCAATAACATCATTTCATCTAAAATCAGGTCAAGTTTAAAGACACAGTGATTTTGTTATAATACTGACTCAGTGTGATCAGTTGAGGACATTATGAAAATCAGGGAGTGTATCTTTAAGATACTTTTTATTTTTATTTTGGCCCTCACTCATTAACACAATTAATTTCAAAAGACGTGGATCTCTGTGAGAATGAGTCTGCATATGTCAGTCGATGGATACATCACCTCCTCTTTAGCAGATAAGCCACAGTGTTCTGCAGCCTCCTGCAGACTTCAGGCCTCAGAGGTTTTCCCCCTCTTGTTTTATTAAGAGATATTTAAGAAGCAGTTCAGGTTCACAGTCTGAAGCTGAACTACAGGAAGTGTTTCTAAGAGAGAATTCATTCATTCTTTTTGACCAGCCTGTAGTGCCTTTACGAACAATGGACACTTAGTGTTGTGTACGTACTCTAACCTCAGTGTGTCCTCTCATGCTTTACATTACAGAGGTTTCCTGAAAGATACCCAGCGATCTTTGAAAACATCAGAGTTTCCTAATTCAAATAAGACATTGTATTATATACAATATAAATGCATTATTATGAATGAAAATACAAAATAATTGAAAGGAACATCAATATAGACGAAGACATTGTTTTTTGTTTTTTTTCTTCTTCTCGTATTAAGACCTATGACTGTGATGAACCAATTATAGGAACTTTTATGTTGTCACCACAGGACCACATCATATACCTGTTTGCGCGCTAGAAAAGAAAGATCACATCCATGGTAAAAACTGCAGTATCAAAATGAATAGCTGGTTAGCAGCAGGGAGGATTGAGAGGAAAAAAGTCAAGAGACAGAAGGAGAATCTACAAGTCAAACAAGAAAGAAAAACTGAGCTTCCCCTGCTTTCACTCCAATCCTGAATTCATTCAAATCAAAAGTGCTCTGAGGGCGTGTCAGAGTATTTGGCTTCTGTTTTGTTACGGGGTCAAATGTGGGCCACTGACATTTTTGAGATTAAGTTTGGCCATGGGTTGGAAAAGTTTGGGAACCACCGATATAGACAACAGATATTTTGAAGTGTTATGTACACTGTCTTTGTTTGGACTTGGAAACACGTTAAACAAGTTTTCACTGTGCAGACGGAACATGTCTTCATCTACTGTTTTTGATGCCTGTGTGTTTCAAAGGTCACCAGGTATTTCACAGCTCAGTGACTCATGTGACGGTTCCACATGAGAGGCACAAACCGAGGCTGCAGTTTAAAAGTATTGATATGAGCGGGGAATAAAACCGACTCCATGTGTCTCTGTCACAAACGACTGAGAGATCAACAGCAGCAGGAGACAGAACACGCAACCTTCAGCTTATTACTGCGGACATGAAAGCATTCCAGGCGCTCAGAGGTCAAAGGTCAAGTCCACAAGGATTAACATTAAGTAAGAGCAGAGACAGTTTTTCAGAAAAACAAGCAAACGACCAAAAGTTAAGGTGCAAAGGAGAATCTTTTCTTTCCTCTGTGTAAACCGCTCGGCTCAAAGGTTCAGGACTCACCTCAGACTATCTCAACCGTCCTGGTTCTTGTCTTATCAAAGTCTGGTTGCTCCGTATTAAACGGCTTCCGTCCCAGTCTCTCTCCCCCTCCTCCACCGTCCTCCCTCCAGCCTCTCCCCCCACCAGCCTCTCTCCTGTCCTGGATGAGTCCTGTCTTACCATCCGCACCTGGCTCTGTTGTCCTGGCTGGGCAGGGGCCGCCAGAGCCCGTGGGAACTGTTTAGCATCCAGCACGTCTTTGTACTGGATCTCAGGCCTGATCATCCTCAGACAGGCGGTTCTGGTGGTGTTGTCCAGCCCCGGCTGGAGCTCATAGCCCAGGATCTTCACTAGTCCGCTCTGGAACGGCCGGATGTTTTTGTCTCGGATCCGGTGCGCCTCCACAGGTTTCCCGCCGTCCCTGAGACAAACCCGGGCCAGGTCTTCCCGCCGCATCCTGAGGAGTGTTACTTCCTGCTCCATCTGAGCGAGACCAAACCTCTCGATTTCCTCCCAGAAGGTCTTGTTGAAGGCTTTGTATAAGTACCAGTCTAAGGCGTTCCACTGCCGCAGCTTCTCCCGCTGTTCCTCCGTTAGTGACAGATTGGGCGGAGTCTTGACTTGTGAATGTCCACCTCTAACGCCGACGCCGGCCGCCGCCGCCGCTTTGCCCACCCAGCTCCCGCTCATCCCCCCGATGCCGCTGGGCTTCTGCTGCCGAGCATTGAGGCTGAATGAGACGACGGCGTCCAGCGGCCAGCAGAGGGCGTGTCTCAGCAGGATCATGGACTGGTCAAAGTACTCAGACACTAGAATCAGCTTGAAGGCCCGGCGGATCATGGCCTCGCCGCGCTGAGCCAGTGCCACTGAGAAATTAGCATTGTGGTCCATACCGAAGTCAAACCACAGCAGGTTGCGGGCGTAGTGGTTGTTGCGGAGGCGAGGGTCATAGTATTTCTTCGGGTCATCGGCAAAGTCACCCAAACCTTTGGCTTTCCGAAAGGCAGGCGCTACTTCTTTGTAATAAGCAAAGGAGGACTCAGCCAGAGAGACCGGGTCCCTGATGATAGAGAAGTAGAAGGTGTCTGCCGGCATCACCTTCTCCACCTGCAGACACAGGAGGACAGATTTACTGTATATACAGTATATCCCATAATAGTATATATCGTACAGTATAAATCCTGTAATAGTATATAGGATATAGTATATATCCTATAGTAGCATATATGGTATGGTATATATACTATAGTAGTATATATCCTATAGCATATATCCTATAGTAATATATATATCCTAAAGTAGTATATATTGTATAGTATATATGGTATAGTAGCATATAGGATATATAGTATATATCCTATAGTAGTGTATATAGGATACAGTATATATGGTATAGTAGTATATATGGTATATAGTATATATCCTATTGAAGTATATATTGAATAATATATATCCTATAGTAGTATAAATGGTATGTAGTATATATCCTATAGTAGTACAAATGGTATATAGTATATATCCTATAGTAGTATATATGGCATGTATGGTATATGTCCTATAGCAGTATATATTATAGTAGCTCCTCTGAGCCTGACCAGTCAACCTCTTTAAGAAGACAGCTGTCGTTGGTGCTTCTATTATTTAAATGTAAACACAACATGAACGTGTCAGTGTGGCTGTAACCTGAGACCAAACTGTTCAGGCTTAGCTAAAGGTCAAGAGTCTGAACACTCAGCACGTCCTTCCTGCTGAAGCAGAAACTGAAGTCTGCCAACTATCATCTATCTATTCGACTCACTGAGCAAAACTGATGAGTTCATGATCTGAGCTGTCATCATTCTTCTATCTGCTTAATTAACAATACAAATATCATCATCATCATCATCATCATCATCATCATCATCATCATCATCATCATCATCATCATCATCGTCCCAGGGTCAAGCCCCTCTCCTCCTCTGCATAACTCACCTCCGGCTTGTTGAATCTCATGTGGTTGCCCATGATGTGGAACTCCACGGCTCTAGGACCTCGGTAACCTTTGACCCTGTGAGCGTTGAAGGGCAGCGGGTAGCCCAGCTGGTAGCCCAGCGGCAAGGCAAAGCGGAGGTCGCGCTCCTCTCCGAAGCGGTACAGCATGTTGAGCACCGTGCTGCTGGCCGTCTTGTGGGTCTTGAGGAACATGATGTGGGTGTAGGGCTGACAGGAGCCCAGAGACGGCCCCTGAGCATCAGGGGACGAGAAGATGGAGCGAGCAGCTGGCTGGACACTGCTGGAAGATGAAGAAACACAGGAAACCACATCTCACAACTGTGTCAAACGACTCCGTGTGATGTGAAAGAATCCGCAGGGATAATTATCAACAACTCTGTGGTTCCGCTCTGCTGTTATTCAGCCTCTCGTAGCTCAACGCTTCGGGTTTCTAGTGAACTCCGTTAACCAGGTCTCCAGCGGAGGAGAAGCTCTGATGAGTCCTCTGTGCTCACCTGTCCAGCACCACACAGCAGACAGACACAGACGAGGTGAACACAGCGGAGCATTCAGCAGCTGAGGCGCAACAGAAAATCTTCGAACCAAACAACACGACATACGACTGAGTTCATAGCTTAGCTCTTTTCATATTCCTGATCAGAGACGGGTTGAGTTGCTGTTACTGTCGGTTGGTTTCAATTATACATACAGAATGACTTCAGACCATAGACTGTAAATAAAGACGGACGTAGCCTCCTTGACGCTCCATGTCACTCATAGGTTTCTGAAGAGCGGTTTTGAAGCTTTTCTTGTCAGTGCCTGACTCCGCCCCTAACTCCCAGCTAATCCAAAAAGCTAATCCAAGCTAAAATCATGTCGGTTTGCAGCAAGCATACGTTTACTCAAAGGAGCACACCCTCAATTCTCCATAACTTTAAGCCGTAATATCATGTAAACAGGTGAGTTATATAAACAGTTTTCATGAAAGAGTAAAACTGTTTTTGTACCAGGCTGTAAACATGTTTATTTCTGCTGTAAAGTTGGACATTTCAACATGGGAGTCTATGGGGATTGACTCACTGTTGGAGCCAGACTCTAGTGGTCATTAGAGGAACTGCAGCTTTTGGTTCTTCAGTGTTGGTAGTTTTCAGCCTCGGAGGTTGATGCTTGCTTCAGACATGTGGCTCTATCAGATTGGTCACAAGATAAAAACACAATATATATGTATTGATGCCTGGGTCAAAGTCCCTACACACACACACACACACACACACACACACACGGAGCCAGTTCAGACAGTGAGAAGTTATCACTGTGTTTGTCACCTCTCCCCCACTGTCTTTTAACCTGTAGACCCACAGTGTGGTTTCAGAACAGGCCACTTTGACTCAGATAAACATGCTGCATGTTGCTCCACGCAGTGAAACTGTCATGTGATTTTTCCATTTGTTCCTCTCTTCTTCAGTGCGGTTTCTTGCGGCTGTCACAGACGCAGTGAGCAGACAGCCGCGAGCTGAAAATTAGTCAGCTTCATGCCGTAAACAGCCGTGCACGTGACAACTGCACGAAGAAAATGAAGTGTTTAAAGGCGCACAGATCGACACAGACCCTCTTACAGACCCCTCCCGCTATCCTAGCTTTCTACGGCGCGGGTGACTGACAGGACAAAAGCAGCATCACTCTCTCTGCAAGTGTTGACCTTCAGCAGCTGATAGAAACACGCGGGGCCAGATGCTCGAATGATGCGTACACACAAAAACAATGCCAGAACAACTTCACGGAGCTCCATTCATTATCATCATTATAAGTTTTACTGCTTACACTGCGACAGGGTCCGGGTTTAGCTGCCAGAGAGCCACAGAGACATTTGGTGCAAAAGACGGAGCGTGCAGAACTTGCCCTTTGAGACTCGTAGCGGAAGATTCAAGCAGTTGTAGTTACTGACGTGTGTTTGTGCGATAAAAAAATACCCAAGAAAAAAAAAAAAAAGTATTTGCGAGAAAATATTTTACACATGTGCAGCTCTCATTGCATGAATTCACATTCTGATTTGCAGATGTGCACATTTTGTCCATGACTTTACAAATGTGAGTGTATGAGTGTGAGTGTATGAGTTTTTGTAATTTGTCATTTGTAAAACAGGATTTGTGCACCTGCCATGAAGAATTTGAGAAGGTGTAACTGGTGTGTTGTCTTTGTGGGAGAGGAAAAAAAAAAATCTACAAGTGTGCAACTCCTAGAGCATCTTTTCTCTGTGACCTCAAGTTTACTGATACACCTGTGTGACTCTTTTATACAACTACTAATTCCACTGTCACAGGTTAGGGTTAGGGTTAGGGTTAGGGTTAGGCTAGCAAAACAGGTTCGGTGGTTTTGCACCAAAAATACCTTCAAAATAAAGACTCTCTGGTCCCAATAGATGAAGTTCAGAGTAAAACAGGAACGTTTTTACCTCAGTTTCCCAATCTGTGAAACTGTTCTCCCTCCTCGTCTTTCTTCTCTGTGTCCGATCACTTTATACAAACTGATTGTTTAATGGAGTGTCTTCATCCATTTACGGCTTCCTGTGGGAGTGGAAATGAGGCTCGAGCCCATGCGCCTGATTTCTATCCATCAACGAGAGTTTTATAAAAAGGAAGCATGCAAACGCACTGATTTATAATCCTCATGAAAAAAGAAGGCGTATGTGTATTTCTGGTTTTTGTGCGTACACATAGTTTTAGTCATGAATCTACACTGAGTTTTACGCATCTGGAGCCTGGTGTCAGCAGAGACTGGCAGGTGACCAGGGGTAGAAAACACTGAGCAGCAGTTTGCTCTGTGACGCCTTTGACGGCTCAGTCACAGCAGAGTTTATCACAGCAGGGTTTAACAATGGAATCGGCTCATTTAAATAAGGAGGTCACAGTAACTGGATTGAGTCACACAACGGGCTCGACTCAGGTGAGACCGTGCTGACGGAGCTCACCTCCGCTGAGCCACACCCTTCACTTTCATGGATTTCAAACTGCTGCGGCTGAGAGGGTGTGATCCATGGACGGTACAGACTCTGCAGAATGAACCATTTTAATGTAAACCATAACAGCTAGTGTCAGCAGAGAAAGGTCAAACACTCGGTCCCAGTCCGTTTGTTCTCACACTGTGAAATGAGGCTAACTACAGAAACAACTTCTAATCTTTATGTCGTGTGTTTATGGAAAAACCGAACATCGGCTACTTTTTTTATTATTATTTAACTCTTAAATATCAGTATGGTTAACAACCAGTTTAGTTAGCTAGTAAAAGAAAACCAGCTAGCTTGTTAGATCACCAGACTCAACAGTTTTCAGACAAATGAATTTCACTGTGTCACTTTACGTCCAAGTCACTGTAGAAAGTGACAAAGCCAAGTTCAAGCTCCTCCGTGAGGAGACAACAAGCTGTGAGCACTTCACTATCTCAGCTCTACAGGTCAACAGGAAGGTGACTACAGCTGACCACCAGGCTGTAACAGCTGTAGAGACTAGAAGTGAAACTAAAATGAAAACCAAATAAAATACAATGAACAGGTGAAATCAGATACCTCTTGTTGAAGATGACCCCCAGCAGCTGACCCGCAAAAGCAATGGCCACGAAGAGCAGCAGAGCTTTCCACATCCACACTGGACCCAACCGACCACACACCAGCCACCGCAACATCCTGGAGGAGGGGAGGGGGAGGAGGGAGGGAGAGAGGGATGATGGATGGATGGATGGATGGATGAATGAATGTATGGGTGGATGGACAAATGGATAGATGGATGGATGAGTGAATGGATGAATGGATACATGGTGGACGGATAGATGGACAAATGGATGGGTGGGTGAATGTATGGACGAATGGATGGATGAATGGATAGATGGATGGATGGATGGATGGATGGATGAAGTTAGAGAAGAGGAACAAATAGAAAAGAGCCAAGGAGTTAGAGATCTGGTGAGTCATAAAGCAAACATGACTAAATCATCATCATCATCATCATCATCATCATCATCATCATCATCATCATCATCATCACAGGGAGGAAAGCAGCCTGAAAACATCCAGAGACAACAGGACCTGCTGAATTCTTTAGATGCTGTCTGCCAATACCGATGCGTCAGCTTTTCATTTTCTGATCAATCTCTGCCTGATCAATATATCTGCTGATAGTTATGTCATGTCTTCACTTTAACGTAGCACATCATGAACAGAGTGACTGATGAGGATGAGGGATGAAGACTCAGGATGAAGTAACAGAACATCCAAACCCCTGGAGGCGACTGATGAACCACGGTGGACAGTGATTTAACTCTATTCTTTAATATGGATGATTCATAATTAATATAATAAATAAGTGAGTGATTGGAACAGATTTTTGTCTCAAAGGGAAAAGCTGAACATATCGTTTTAAACAACAGCTTTAATATCCTGTGAACAGGGTCCGGTGGTTTGTCAGTGTAAATCAAGGATCAGGACTTTAATTAATTTAACCAGTCCTGAATTTACAGGATATTTAAATCAGTGCGAACCTTCTACCATCTGGAACATCTGTGTTAGTTTTTATACTAAACCTGGTTTGTTCTGTCTGAACCTGTAAAACCTATAATAATAATATACTATAAAATCAAATAGAGCTCAATAAAAAATGGATTTTCCAATTAATCACCCAGGCCGATCTTTACACGTGTTCTCTCTCAGACGTTGTGGAAATTGAGTTGTTACATCCACAGTTTATTTAATCTTAAACAGTAGATGAACTCTGCTACAGGAGCCACAACATAATTACAGTCTGTGGCTCCATCTCATTATAATTAAGTAGTATTAACAAGTGTCTACTTATGTGACGTGTCAGGACCTGCCTCTGTGTGCACGTTTAGTCTTTAACTGATGATTATTTACATTTTTTTGAATCTATAATGTAACTGTTGTTTGTTTCTGACTGACCACAGGCTCTGAATGACACGGTGTTATAACATGCGCTGTAAGGGCTCCTGTGGTGTCTGTGGTGTTAGGTCAACAGGAGAACTTTGCTGGGGGCCACAGAGGCCCCAGCAGAGACCGTGTGCGACCAGCTGTGTCGTCTGAGTCCGAACAGCGAACCTCCCTCTGATCCACATCAGACGTAACATGTGGTCAACATCTGGACAGCAGAGGTACATCATTACATAACAGTGGTATGAACAATACACTCAGAGGACTAGGCAGTGGCCTCCACCCACCGCCTCCACCACCACCACCAGCACACACAAAGGAGCTTCAGTTCATTACTGCCTTCTTTTACACGCGCGCGCGCTCACGCGGGATTGGCTGTGGCAGATGGACTGAGTCAATGTTGAATAACCGTTGAATAAACGTTAAATACACGTTAAAGAAAGGCCGCTGCATGTGAAGCACCCCCGCCCCCTCCCCAAATCCTCCACCCACACCTCCTCCTGATTCTCTGCAGGATCACAGCCCAGCGCCGCCCTCCACAATCACCGCATCCCAGTCGGTGTAACCCCCCGCTGTGATCTCTTCCACCTCCTCCCCATACTCGCACCCCCTCCTCTCTCCTGCTAGCTAGCTAACGTTACCTGGCTCTCCGTCTGAAAAGCATAGCTGTGTCCCCGGGCCGGTATCGGTGACGGTGTTATTGTGCAGCTGCAGAGAGCTCGGAGCATCTCGAAGGCTTCGACTGCAGCCGATCCGCCGCCGGTACAGATCAGGCCATGGACCCGGAGCAGCCCCGCAGACCGAGCCTGGACCAGAGAGCCGCTTCAGTCCTGAACCAGTCTTCAAACAAATCCCGTTTCTGTGCACCGACGGCTCCGAGGCTTATTCTGCTGACGGCCGACACTCAGACGGTGAAGACGGAGCGCGAGTGAGGAGAGGGCGGCTCTATTTCCGGAAGCTTCCAAAATAAAATGTCTCGACGGACCACGCAAAGAGACAATCCAGGGTTTTACAAACTCTGAGGAAACTGTCCTAGATGTCTGACAGGACAGGAATCAGTTTATACAGTATCCGCCATTTATCAGGTTTTAATCGAGGATGTTAACTAACCTTGACCCTCACCACACAATTAAACACAAGTGCCTCACCTGTAAATTTGACCTTCTCACAGGTGCAAGCTCAGAAAGTCTCGTCACTGTCAGGTGTGTCTCTGCTGAGAGAGAGACACTGTGCAGGTGAGAGAGAGAAGAGGACCTGACAGAATCCATCACAACAGTTCGTGTATTAAATGACAAAGTCCCTGCTTTAATTTGAAGGCACACTGGGTGTGTTTCCGTTCTGTTATTATCGCACTGTTGTTGACTTGATAGAGTAGCTTTGCTGAGTCTGACGTCATCCTGTGATGCTGACAGAAAGGCATCCAGAGAAAAAGCCGCCTGGCTCCTTTCTCCACCTTACTCCACACACACACACACACACACACACACACACACACATACATATACTGTACTGTATATATATGAAGTGAAGTTCACTCAGAACAGTCACCCTCCATTGACTGATTGTTAGTTTGTTGCGGTCCAGGGAAGAACCCATTAAAAGGTTTGGTGCTGATCTTGTTAAAGAGGCAGATCAAGGACTTTTTGATCACTTTCCTCAACGTTGGCAAACAGAACATTTTTCATCTTTTCTGATGAAATAATGTGATAATAATTGATCTTGAAGTAAAAAAATTCAGAAATATTTATGATCTGAGATCTGTGTGTTTGTACAGTTTGGTGCAGATCCAGGTTCTGGATCCACAGGTTCTGGATCTGACAGACATGTGTAGGATTGTTTGGCCTTGGTGGAGGTCTGTGTTCTACTGAGTGCTGTTCTAGTTCCTGTTACTGTCATTGTTCCAGTGGTTTGCTCTGCTGGAATTTGAAGTGTTTACTCCTGTCTCACTCATCCTGTTCTTCCTTTCTCTCAAGGTCCTGAGGTGTACACACACATTCATGTGTGTATACGTGTGTGTCTGTGTATTTGTGTGTATACATGTGTGTGTGCGGTGTCTATAGCTTCTCAACATGTAGTGTATTCACACAGTTTATTAAAGTGAAGTGTTTGCTTAAAATGAATGGAGATTTAATAACAGGTTTATAAAACACATCATTGTTAATTATTAAACATGGTGGTTTTCAGCCGCCTGACCAGTGACGTCTGTGCAGCTGCAGCTCGGATGTTTAAGACTTGTTATCAGTTCACATTCATTTAAAAGGTCTGTGGCTCAAACTGGAAAAGTAAATTTTCCTCCTGACTGTATTTAAAGAAGATAAATACATTTATACTAATCTATCAGTCACGCATGATAACACATCTGTCACAGGGACCAGTTGTTTCACTGTAAGTATACTGTGCTCAGACCACAGTATACCACCACCTCTGGCTACTGGTCACCAGTATGAACTGGTCACTCATCACTTTGTCTGGCATCTCATAAATGTGGTGGAGTGAGGTGAAACAGTTAGTTTCAGACTTTAGTTTACATACTTGGTCAGTGACATCAGACCAACAAGAGACAGACTGGGTGAATCTTCAGCTCTGAGCAGCTTTTAAACAGGAGTTCATGAGTTTTAACTGGAGCCTCTTGAGAGTTTGTGTCTCCCTGCAGAGCTGCAGGTCACTGCTGCTGTTCAGTAATATCACTCTGCTGCAGCTGTTCAAACACGTCAACCACACGACTCTGCCTCTCACTCCAGGAGCCTGTAAGTCAGCCGGCTGTCTGCCGAACTGGTCGACAGCTCTGTTTACTGAAGATGATGAAATCTTCCTCACAGGACCTTCATAGTGTATACATGGTATTTTACTTATTCCGGAAAATTTCATGATAAATTTACATTTTCTCGTCATATTCCTACAGTTCTCTAAAAGAAGACGAGAAATATTCTCAAAATAATGACTTTCTTCTCATATTATGATTATTTGTGTAAAATCATTTCTTTAGTATCATACTATATCTTTTCTTGTCTAAGTTACAACTTATTTTCCTCTTTGTATTCCGAGTTTATTCTGTAAAGGAACAAGAAACCATCCACACTGTTCCTTTGTCCTCTGCATTAACTCACTGGGTATTTTGACAAAATGACGAGTCGGGAAAACATGTTGATGTCATGATCTCCCCTGATGGACTCTTAATGTTTGGACTTTTGGTTGTTTTCCTGTTTTATTTTGAAATTTCTTCACTTGTGTGTCTTGTGGTAATTTGAATTCCAGTCTTTGTTATGTTATGTTTTGTTATGTTTCCCTCCTTTGTGAAGACATGGCAGCGCACTAACACAGTGTAAATGTTAGTGGGTCATGATAGTCCTGTGTGACACCCGTTAGCCTTAGCATTAGCTGGAAGAAACAAAGAAATGATGTGTGTGAACTGCTACGCAGCTTAGGGCTGAACTATTTTTACCGTATCCTTATCTAGATATGAACATGCAAATATTAATATCACAAAAGGAAATGATGTGGACGATATCAAATTTTGCCAAGCCCGTCACGTCCACCCTGCATGTAAAGGTAGGAGCCTGGACTCACTCAGGACTGTTGTGGAGAGATGCATGCAATGTAAGATAGAGGCCATCTTGGACAATACCAACCATCCTCCCAACATTCTGGCAGGACAGACAAGCAGCTGCAGCTGCAGCAAACGTCTCATCTCACGGCACTGCAGAACAGAGAGGTTCAGGAGATCCTTTGTTCCCACTGCCATCAGGATATACAACACCTCAGACACAGGAAGTGGACTCATTTCATTATTATTGTTCATTATTTATTATTGACTGTTATTACTATTATTACAGAGAGCTGCTGGACACATGAATTCCCCGTAGGGGATAAATAAAGTTTCTATCTATCTACAGACACGATTATGGAAACACACACACACACACACACACACACACACACCACATACACACACAAGCTCTGTGAAGAGAACCATGGATACAGGATGAAAAGAGGTCAGATCTCTGTTCCCAGTGCTCAGTCCCAGTTCCTACCACCAGTATAAAAATATTCATCATGTATTTCCTAACTGTAATAAATAATATAATAAAAAATATCAACATGAAGCAGAGATGAAAACAGAACCACAACAAACACAGGCCTCAGATACAGTTTCACACATCTCAACAAAGCAGCTCTACACAAACCAACATCTGAGGAGTAATCACACTGAGCTCGTTTGCAGAGTGTAATTCAGGCATTTGTTATTCATGCGCACACACTGCAGGTTAATGTCGGCGGTGAAGCTAAGACACAGAAACCTGGTCTGGACTGATTCACAGTCCGCATGTGCAGCAGGAGGCAGCTCTGGCTCTAAATTTAGAAGTAAAGCCTCTAATCGGTCAACCTTTGTTAAGGAAGAAGCACCAGCTGCTCCTGACCAGCCTCCCCCTCCTCCCCTCCTCACCCTCCTCCATATGGCCCAGGCCAGACAATAGCACTGTGTCAAAAGAACAAAGGGCTGCACGGTGTGTTGCCGCAGGTACCGGTGAGGTCCGGAACATGGAGGGTTCACAGCAGGGATCTGTTTCTTACCGCAACACTACAGACTTCAGGCTTCAGGTGTTCTACCTGGAAGATGTTTGAATGCACCTGGTGGTCGGCACGATGCCTGATGATGTTCAAAAACTCACTACAGATCAGCTTGTTCACTGAATAGCAGATTTCTGCCTGAAACACTGCAGCAACACAACATGATGCATGAACAAGACCAACAACCTACAGTTGTTGTGAGTGATCTGATCAGTGTCACTCCTGATCAGTGTCACTGATCAGATCACTCTCACTCCCTCCTCACTGCCTCCTGGTCTCAGCATGAATCTGTACACTGTTTCTTGTGTGCACTGTCACATGACCCTGTAGAGCAGGTGTTAAAGTGTTAGTCACACTGGAGACCTGACTCACTGATCTTCACCTTCACTGACCTTGCTCTTCAACTCCACTCATCTCCACAGCACTACATGATGTATTTATTATACAACGAGTGTAATCATCATAACACACAACCTCTTAACATGGGGGTCATAGTGCACAATGAATGACAGCACAGCATTCAGTTTTACATCAATGTAATGAAACAGGTGAGACAGAGCCACCTAGTGCCTCCACCTGTTACTACAACAACACCAGTCAGAGAGAGAGAGAGAGAGAGAGAGAGAGAGAGAGAGAGAGAGAGAGCTGCTGCTGGATGCAGAGTTTGGTTCAGATGGTTTCATCCCCCAGCTTTATGAAGTCAGAGATAATCTTCACAAGGACAGGAACAGAAACTCCTGCTTCTTTTATGATGATCACATGATCACTCGCCTCCTGTTTGACCGAATCTCTGTACTAACTGTGATCTGTCCAAATGTTGACTGGAGAACACCTCTGTAATAGAGGTTTAACTATATCTTTATTTCTCAGATATAACTGAATAAATTAAAAGAATTGTTTCACTAGATAATTAAGATTAACAATAATCTGATCGATGTTGTGATTGATCAGTGTCACTTAACAAACTGAAGAAAGTGTCAGTGATGCTGCAGTTGCTACTGATGGAGTGTTGCTACAACTACTATAAGTTCAATAAGGTTTTCACATATGAGGAAAAAAACTGTCGGAAATAATTTGTTTATTTTATTAATTTTTTAGGCAGGTAACCATCGAGTAAAAAAACATTTTCATGCACCATACATGGATGTGAGTCTAAAGAGAGTAATTATTACTTTGTAAAAAAAAAATGTGAAAAATTACATTAGACTTTTTACACAATAAATTGATGTTTTCTTAAATGTTTTTATGTAAATTTTTTTTTGTCTCAATTTTATGACTCAGACACACTGTATTTTCAGTACTTCCAGTACTTCACTACTATTTTCAGTACAGTTAAGTGTGAAACTCAATAAGCGATTTCCCAGTGCTACCAGACCGCACCCCGCTCTGGTGACTCATCCAGTAACCTGGTGTACTAGGTTAAACCTGGCCCAAGTCAGACCGGGTTAATACTGCAGGATCAGTCAAACAAGATTACTGCAAACTGTTGGACCAAATGCCTGGACAATAAGCCGACAAGTGCACTGAGAAATATCACAGCGTTTACAGCAAACCATGCACACACACACACACACACACACACACACACACACACACACACACACAGGACAAAGGCAGGTATAGACATGAACGGGTCAGGTTCTGGATGAAGTTCTAGAACTGTATGTGGGTCCACTGTCCCTGATCCACCAGGACACAGGGTCTGAACAGTTATTAACATCACAGCCTCTGTGATTTCCTCTTTCAAAACAAAACTGTGCAGTGAATGACTACAGTAAATGAAGCAGGTAATGTGGGCTGCAGGCAATGTGACTGAAGTGTCTCATTAGAAAGTGATGGAAGCACAGAATCAGCTTTTCCATTAATGAACTGCTATCTATAATTATTAAGACATTTTATAAAAAATGAAGATGGCACAAGAGTAGAGGACATTTTATTTTTTATATGTGTATTATTTCATTAATTATTTTTTATTTGAATTGACATTTCCTTTTAAGATTTTATTGCTGGAATCACTTTATAGAGTAATGAACTTGTTTAATTCAGTATTTAGTTAGTGACCTATTATATCAATAGTTTATTTTGTGTTGGAATAACATTTCGGTTAAATAAGGCTTTTTTAACCTGTTAAACGTTTAGATTTTACTGATTTAAAAGCATTTTCTTTCCTTCTTGGTTCTACTTTAAGACCATAGTTAGGCTTTTATGTTGAAAGGAAACGTCCGGTGTTTTTATTGAACCTTTTCCATCAAACTGTGTCTAAGTTTATATGTTCACTCACCTCTTGGTTCTAGCTGTCGACTGACGCACACCCCGATCCAGCAGCAGCAGCAGCAGCGGCAGCAGCGGCGGCGGCAGCTGATGAAGCCCGTTAAACTCCCGGTTTGTGGTTCAACGACGGGACACTACTGTAACCATTAGACCAGGTCCCGTTTGTGACAAGGACTTTCCCTCGTATTCGTCTGCACGTGCAAGCGCGGTCACCCGAGACTGTAACAGTGTTCCATCAGTCTGTCCTGTGGACCTCCTGTGGTCCTCTTGTAGCCCTCCTCATCCCCACCTCCTCGTCCTCCTGGCTCGACGGTTCACTGTGTGAGTAATTCCCGCCTCTGTCACAACAAATGTCAGCATCAGAGCCTCTGTTCTTGAACGGATCTGCAAAAAGTTCAATTTATGCTACGGTTTAATGTCATTGGTAAACTATGGACGGGGATTAGGGCCACATGTGATTTTTTTTTTTAGCATTCTGACTTTAATCTTAGAATTCTGAGATTAAAGTCAGAATTCTAAAAAAAGACTTTCACATGTCCTAATTCTCCTCCGTAATAAACGAGTCCAGTCTATTAAATATACTTGGAAAAATAAAATTGGAAATATGTGAACCAATAAATATATATAATAGGCTATACAGTCCTGGTCAGAATTATTGGCACAACAGAAATTCAATATAACTTCTAATATAATATCCAGAGATAAATGCAAATGAACAAATTTTGTAGAGTCAGAATATTTTAATGAAAGTCCAAGGTTTCTGAATAAAAGGAAAAAACATCATGATTTCAAGCATCAAAAAGAACCTCACTGACATGTCTCCTAGAATTCAGTGTCTGAAGACAAAACTGCAGATATGATATTGAGTTAGTCTACACCTCCGGAAAATACATTGTGGTTGCAGATGTATTGTCAAGGGCACTATCATCCTCTATGGATAGACTGGTTAGATCAACTTATCACGAATTTATCACTTCTTTCACTAACAGAATGTAATGATAGGTGTTTTTTGTGTGTGTTGCCAGTAGGTGGCAGTGTAACACGTGATACCCATAGACAAGTTAAAAAAGGAGAAGAGAAAAAAAGTGGAAAACACGAGGGGGGAGATGGCAACAATAAGGACCGTCTGGGTTACACGATTATAATTGATTTCTTTTAAATAACAAACATTACATAGAGTAACACTGTCAGAGTTAGCGAACGTTGTGACATGATATCTAGTTTGAAGAAGGCAGAGGCCTGTTAACAGATCGACTAGCTGCGATGGCCGAGTGGTTAAGGCGTTGGACTTGAAATCCAATGGGATCTTCCCGCGCAGGTTCGAACCCTGCTCGCAGCGATATTTTTTTTTCATAACTATGACACGTTTTCATTTATAAAAACATGACAGCGATCACAAACGAAAGTGCGCGCCCTTCTGAAAACCATAGATGGAAACATAGGAAGACCGTTTTAATTTTTTTCTTTCGTTAAATTAGGTTTACGCTGTTCATTGTAAAGTGCCGGTGTTAAACACCATTAGATACAAATGGTACACTAATAAAAACAGCGAATGCCCTCAAAAGGCACCGCTGGGATTCGAACCCAGGATCTCCTGTTTACTAGACAGGCGCTTTAACCAACTAAGCCACGGCGCCATCTGTGTCACATGGACAAAATCATAGGTTTTCTATCTAAGGAAACCCTGTTTTCATGTCTTTCAGTAATATACAGTTTTTCCCGCTCTCCTGCATTTCATCATGACTCTCGATTAACGAAAAGTTAACATTTCATTAAACGTACTTCTGGTATTTTCGAATATTATCGTTTCTGTGTAATACGACCGAAGCTTCTCAGTCATAACTGAGTAAACCGTGTTTACGATACAGTAGTTCGCTTGTTACGATGCTATTTCATTGACAGGTTGTGATTAGTTGTGGTCAGGTTAATATATATCAGAGATAGCAATAGTTTAATGTCTGAACTGTTTTCATCATTTATTTATTCTACAGTAGTTTTGTTGTGTTGTTTGGGTGTGTTGAAAAGTGTTTTGTTGTCTAATCAACAGTCAATAACAAAATATATTATATAGAACTGTGTTTTGTTTGACAATTACTTTATTATCAAGATTAGTGACAATTACTTTGTTGATTAGTAATCAATTGACTGATAATTATTTCTGGACTAATATTGTGTATATGTTTATAGATACACTATGTACTTCTGCCAATAGGCCTATCATAAGTAAGACTATATAATATTTGGAAATTAGTATTTGTATAATAATTTAAAGGGTGCAGGAAGGGCTTTAATCTAAAGCACTCTGTTGTTTTTTATGCATGAATTGTGCTATAGAAGTAATATTAATATTAGATATTACTATTATTATTTTGTTGATATTATTATTGAATTCAATTCACCTTTTGTCAATAACACAATGTAAATGTTGTGAGAAATTATAATGTCTTATTTCATCCTAAAAGATAAATTGTTTCCACATAATTTGGCTGTGTATTATGCACACAATTTTCTTGAAGGTCTTCCTCACCTATTGGCCTTCGTGTGGTAGATGGATGAAGTTATTCAAAAGGCGGGTTAACGTATCAGAGCAGACAGGACTGATTCTATTTGGCTTGAATAGCTCACACTGCGTGTTCTGCAGTAATTTTATGGCACCGCTGGGTGGCACTAAGAAGCAGCTCTCATACTGAAATGGGAGTTAGTCTATAAACCGAGGATATACACAGAAGCTCTAACAGTATTCATTACTTAATACAAAATGACAGTAGAATTACTAGTGATTTATAACTGGTATTTATTTCCACTTCAGGTTGATCTTCAGGCTAATTCTGTCAGCATGTTGGTAACAGTATCATTTAGTGAAACATGTACTGTGTATCATATAGGTATATATACTGTATACTGTGTATTACATAGCTGTATATACAGTATATTGCGTATTATTTTGTTTTTTTTACCGGTCTGATGTCCAAGTCTACCTCTTGAGACAATGGGTCACATGATGACATCAGAGCCACTCTGTTGATGAAGACCATGAGACACTGATAAAGATTAAAAAGGTGTAAGTCTTATTTTGTCACAATAAGCTTAGTGTCACAGAGGTGTTGGTTTGTGTGTTTCATCAAAGCAAATGACATGTTTTCTTATTATATAACACAGAGCTGTATCACTGCAACCGGCACATCCCCACTCAGTCACTGTAATGAGACACAGCAGCGTCCGTCAGTCTGTCTCATGTATGAAGACCGGAGTTATTATACTTCTGAGGACAGACAGTGAACATCCACTAACATGAGACAATTTCTTATTGCTGTCAGAATACATCACACACACACATGCACGCACGCACGCACGCATGCACGCACGCACGCACGCACACACACACACACACACATATTTTCTCCTGTGTGTAACTTTCTTTCTCCATGAGTTACTTCCTGTTACTAATCATTCCAACCACAGACCCCTCAGCTTCCTCCGCTCTTGCCACAGACAGTCTCTATTAGGGGAGCACTCATTGTCTGGAATGAACACTATGTCCACCTAAACACTGTCCAAGGCATGGAACTGAGTCAAGACCAGCACCAAACATGTGTCACCAAAATATTTTGGTGGAGGCTGCTGATGAGACAGCACATGTCATTGAACTGAACCAACTCAGCTATAACATGGCAGAAGAGGAAAATGAATAAGTGTAATACCAACAGGGCTGGTCTAAACCCTGTCCACAGGAGACCCACTCCTCTTTACACTTACGCAAATGTAATACACTATATGTACATATATGGAATTTCTATGGCATACATGTACATTTAACATAAAAACACACAGTGTATGTAAAAAATTATCTATGAAACCTATTAGAAATTTGAATAATTTAATATATTGACATGTATATCTAGCCCAAACAAATATGTATGTTCATATATGTATATTTATATTATAGACAAATATATTTCCATCCCAAAGCCTGTCAGTATATGTTGATATTATATACAGTGGGTTCCACTTTCTCAGAATGAGAAGATAAACATGACAAACTAATAAGAAATAATATATATAAACATATAGAATTTCATAGGCTATATAAGTTGTTTTAATAAACTTGCATATATAAAAACGTAAATTGTTAACATGTATGTTCGCAACATGTCATATAAAAATTCATCATATAGATATTTTGATATACATATACATGTACATATACAAATTTTATTACGGGTTTTTAATATATGTTATAAATGTATATCCAGAGGATGTATATATGTGATAATAATATATCATCTTATGGGTGACATATATGGTGACATCACTCTTGATATAAGGACATATATGTCATATATTACATTTCTGTATGGGTACACATCATGTTACTATTCATATAAATATCAGAAGAAACCATCAGTTCAAACATGTGATGCAGGTTCATGCAAAGCTTCACTTCAGTGATTTGAACCCAGGTTTATTGTGGCTTTAGTGTATGTGCATTGTGCAGCTCTCCATGTTTCTATGTATTTATTTAGATCCCCATAAACACTGAGTTGTGGCTACAACAGTGGCTACTCTTCCTGGTGTCCCCTTAAAGTTTTGAACAATTCTTCAGTGACAACAGATTCATCAATACACATTCATATCATTCATCACACTCCCAATGAGACTCACAATACACAACACAACCCCTACGACGCACAATAACCATCACCAACTCAAAACCTACCTGATACATCGGCTAAATCACAATAAAAAGATAAATAAAAATAAATAAGTGGGGTTGAAAGAGCTCCTGTATCCATTTCCATTTCAGAAAACATAAACATAAAATTCTTATAAACTAGAAAGTCATAGTGCTCTATACTATTCCTTGTCCTGATGTCAATAAATGTGGTAATGAATACCATAGTCTGTTCAATCTGTAATCTGGAGAGTAAATTATGAACACTGTGATGAGATGCAGATATACAGCACTTCAGTATGTTACCACACAGGCTGCACATTTGATCACGTCTTCCAGATATCCCACAGCTTCAGGCCTTGTATGGTGATTTTGTATATTAATTAATTACTATTATATTATTGCATAATATAAGATGAGTGCACTGCCTACATTAGTATGTAGTGAGGACCTGGACCACAGCAGGTTCTTGGCTCCTGGTTCTTCTTCACATCGTTTCTTCCTCTGTTGTTCATATGACCCGGGTGGAGGGAGAGCTGAGAAAGTAGCATGTGAGTAGGAGAAGGGAACTCTTTAAGAAAACTGCTGCATGGGAACATGACTAAGATGTTATAAATAATGGATCTTTCTGACACGGACTGCACGGTTTTTCCATGACAGCCATGGGAGCACGCACACCACAGTAGCGGTGGGCTGGGTTAACACGTCCTCTACACCCAGCAGGATGGTTGACCAGGGTCTGTGCACCACTTATTGCACAGACCGTCTCTTTCTCTTATTAAAGCTCTCACTTCCCCAGAGGTGTGTGTGCTGTGTTTGTTGAGGTGTGCTCAGGGTCAAGCCTTGACTCGTACTGACGCCTCTGGAGGACAGTTTACGGGGCATGATGGGAAACAGCAGAGGAAAGTTGAGTGAAGTTGAAGGGGCTTGTTTGTCATAGTACTGTGAGGACTGAGTCAGTGCAGGGAGGTGTGTGTGGAAGGCTTGTTCCTGGAGCTCTGGTATTGAAGGAGGCTTCATGTATAAAGATGTATATATAAAGACCTGGTCCTGTTGGAACATACACAAAAAAACACTGTCTGTTGCTCAGTGTACAGAATATGACTCATGCCCCCCCCCCCAACCGGAAAAGATTTGTATGTTCTACCAAGGAATTCTTATTAATCCATCTAAGTTTTTCTTAAAGAAATAAGGTGTGAAAATACATTTATACATTTATGTGTAGATTATTATAATATGTAAACATCTGTTCAGGTCTCAGTGAAAACATCAGTCCTCAACCAGGTGAAAATGTTTTGGAAGAATGATGTTCATCCACTGGTAGGGACAGTTTTTGGTCTTCAACTGTTTTTCTTCTCCTCCATGCGCGCACACACACACACACACACACACACACACACACACACACACACACATACTGTAACATAAGAGAGCACTTTTAATAAAAGAGATGTGGCTTAAACTGCTTCACAATTAAATAAAAAAATAGTACAATAGAATAAGGGCGGATTGAAGGACAATGGAAATAGACAGTAGAAGACAGAAGATGATAAAATATGTAAATGAAAATAAGAATAGAAACGAGCAAAAATATCAACTATGACAGAATGAATTAAAAGCTGAATTAAATAAATAGGTTTTCAGCTGTTTAAAAGTCTTCACAGAGCTGAATCTCTTATCGCTCTGCGGGGTGTTCAGTAGTTTTGGATCATAGTTAAAAAAGCTGTAGTGTCTATTTTCTTGTGCATAAAATTGTGTGAATTTAAAATCCTGGCAGCTGAAGATCAAAGAGCTTGTGAAGGATTATAGAACGTCAGAGAATCTGCAGTGTGAGCCAGTCCCAAACCATGAAGAGCTTTAAAAAGAAATTAAAAAAAAGCAACTTAAAATCTATTCTAAAAGATAGTGGGAGCCAGAGGAGTGAAGCTGAAACAGGGGAGATATGATCTGTCTTCTGTGTTTTCGTCAAAAGTCTAGCAGCACAGTTCTGAATTAACTGGAGTCTTTGAACTGACTGCTTCGGAAGAGCAATAATCTAATCTATTTGAAATAAAAGCATGAATATGTTTTTCAGCATCTTCATGACGTAATGACTGAAAAACATTTATTTCATCCTTTTGCTCTTTCAAGTTGTCTGAAACGGGGCTTTAAGTTTGAAATATTTTACATTTTATTTTATTAGCATGTGTTTGAGACTGACATTAATAATGAAAAGTTGTGATATGACAAGAGTTTCACAATAAAAGAGACGAGAAAATGATAATGTTGTGTAGATGATGTTTCTCTCTACCACTGTGATCCTCTCTGTTCTTCTTTCAGCCTCTTGACTTGGCTGCAGCTCAAACCCTCAGCCAACAAACTGATTTCATCTTTTCATCAGTTGAATGAGCTCAGACTAATGTACCTGACCAAACCCTGCATGAAGACTATGAGCATGTTACATAATATTAAACCTCAGGGTTTGTGATAATTAAGGCTGTGATGTGTCATTGGGTGAGGAATAGAGTTGGACCAATGAATGAGTCTAGTCAGTGGAAAGTTCTCTTAGTTACAAAAATGTTAATGGGAGTGTGGGTGTGTGTGTGTGTGTGTGTGTGTGTGTGTGCGTGTGTGTGGTTTGGGTTGTATGTTTTCAATAAACCTAACACTGATGATCCTGGATTCAAAGCCTCAGAAGACCACAGACATTCTGTTTAACAGTGAGCTTCAATACCCACTGACTAAGAAGGTCATTAACCCTACATCTAACCCCACCCCCCAGCCCTGACCCTGATCCCACCCCCTGATCCTACCCCTGACCTCTGACCCTCACCGCAGCAGAATAAGAAGCAGATCTGCTCAGTAAAAAGGAGACACTGTCAACATTTGAAGTTGCCTGTTGTTATATGTCAGATCACTTCTAATGGTGAACGTATGTCTCAAGATGAAGAAACTATAATCAATAATCAATAAACAACACAGAAGACTGAAGCAGGAAGAAGCTGACACTGTTTCTGCTGCTGTAATTTGAGAGCTGACCAGAAGTGACTTTAAACATGTTTATTACATAAACGGTTACCATGGGAACACACCCTGGTTTAAATTTATCTGGCTACCCATCTAATCTGCTACAGGCTTCATCAGGTCTTTGTGGTTGCCATAGTTTCAGCCCACTAGGCCCCAGACTTCACTCTGCCATCTTGGATCTGTTTGTTTTGGCTTCTAGCTCAGACGCAGCAAGGCGCTGACGGGAATCACCAAAATGTTATCAAGGTTCAAGGAGATGAAGGTGCACACACACACACACACACACACACACACACACACACACACTGATTCACAGGCCCTGATGGGTGGTGCAAAGGTGACCACAGGAGACAGTGAGTCAGTGTCCTCTGCAGGTAGGAGCGAGGGGTGGGGTGGAGGTTAGTCAGAAACTGAGGTTCAAATGTTGTATACTGTTTGAAGCAGAAAGAGTTTCATCATCACTAAAGGCCAATTCATGCGTCCACTTTAAGTCATTTTCATCATCTGTCCACCAGGGTCTGCAGGGTCCCCTCTGTGAACATCCACAGCTGTCAGCACATGATCAGACTGACACTGAGCTGTTTTCATCCTCCTACTTCCTGTTTCCCTTTGCTTTTTATCGTTGTTTAGACAAATACAACAAACAAAGCAGCTCCTCTGTTCACTGTCCCCATCACAGTGCACTCGTGTGGAGAGTGTCTGTGCGTGCAGAGCACAGCTGTGGTGTTGATAGATCTGTCTGCATCTGTCTGCATCTGTCCGCATCTGTCCACGTCCACCTCAGTGCTGAAGAATAGTGAAACCACAGGTCAAACACCAAGAGTCTGCAGCTATGCTAGCAGCTCTGTGAAGCTGTGCAGAGACACAGTGGTGCTTTGAGATAAATGCTAATGTGAACATGCTAACAATGTTAACATCACTGATGGAGATCATGCTAAAATCCCATTTTGCACTATAACCCGGTTTTGTACTTTGTATGACCTAGGACATGAATCTGTTCCCACATGTATGCTCCTTATTTGATATTGTCCAGTACAAACTAAACAGTAGTTTGTCCTTGAACACACTGCTGCTTCTCCTTGGCAGTTGGACAGTTTTGATGGCACCCAGAGTTGCTCACACACACATCCTGACCCTGCCTCCTTCTTTCCTTTCTCATGAAAGTTCATGTACATTCTTTCTTCGGTATCGGTCTGCAATGACACTCTGTTGTGACTGTAAGCTGATCCTCAGCAAAGCTCTTATTGAAATACACAAAGACAACTTGGTCATTTTGTCAGCTTTTCATTTCCAGATTTCCATCACAGCAGCAAACAAAAGTACAGTTCAGGCTGATGGGAATGACCTGAGTCCTGCAGGTTGGAGAGTACAGATGATTCTGTTACAAGAAGTCAGAGGATCGGAGTTAGCACAGGTCATCCTGAGGTCAACACTGATATTTGTACAAAAGTGCACGGAAAATGAGAGTAATTTTCCAGTATTCCCATTATAAATATTTTGTCCAGACTGAAACATTTCACTGCAGAACGTAGAGTCACACCACCAGCAGCAGGCTTAAATCTATAGAGTTAATATAACTGTAAAGTGTTTCTGTTTTCAGGGACAGATTATAGTGAGGACAGAAAAGACAAAGACATGCACCTAACATTACCAATCATTGGGTAAGGAAATTAAACCAACTTATGATTTTGCTTACCTGAGTGACAACAGCTGACCTCAGGGACCAAGTCAGAACAAGTTCAATCAGGAACACTATCTCTATTATCCCTCTCTCACCCCACTCCTTGAAACCAGCTGATCTCAGGTGCTCGGGAACCAATCGCATCGCGCCGCAATCTCATGCTGCCAATCAAGTAGTCCCTGTCATACTTTTTTTGTGTGATGAGCGGTTTGAAGAATGGTTGTCGTAGCGATCGGGTAACCAGACAGGAAAAAGCTAATATGGCTACTTTTTAAAGGCAGTGAGCTTTGTCGTTCAGGTTGGAGATGTTTACTTGTATCTGAACTGAGCTGGAAGGTTCATTCTTTCTGTTAGAAGTTACAGCTTGGTGAGAAAGTTCTCAACACAAAGACCGACTTACTTTAAACGACAAGTAAGTTGAACCTGGACCTTGTTACCTCAGAATACTTGATCATCCAAAAAAACACTAACAAGACACGGGAACTAAACTTTCACCTCAGGAATTAAAACTTATGGAGAACCCATAGGCAGAACTATATAAAGGTTCTTGTAAATGTTTGTGTCGTCTAAAGAGATAAAAGAAGGAATGATATGAGTGAACTCCAGTTACTAAACAAACGGCACATTCGTGATATTCCACTGTACATGAGTTACTGTAGTTCTCAGTGCCTCTACATTTCTCTCTGTGTTGCTGTTTTGTGACCAGGAAATCCAAGGAATCACTGGGTGGATCCAGTCTAGATCCAGGCTAGATCCAGGCTAGATCCAGGCTAGATCCAGCCCAGATGCTTAGAGTCTAGCGTGTGTTATCAGTGAAAATCAGTCCGGGTCTTATCTGGATGATTGTTTCACTGTGATGTGTTCCAGACTCTGTGTTGTGTCTGATTTCATGGAGGGTCAGCAGGACCTGCGCAGGTTATGTAACTGTGTAAGTCAAGGTGTTTGATTAATACAAGTGTATTCATGAATGCAGCATACCAAGTCTTCCTGTCTGCACATTCAGTCTGGTTCACCATAACCCCACCCACTTACTCACTCTAACTGCATGCAGGTAAACACAGGCCAAACGCTTTCCTCCCTCACGTCTTCTGGCGGGATTCAGAGGAACAGACACATTATGTAACACGCTGTTAGTACAGGATCAAACACTCAGTGGTCATTATTTTAGTTACAATCTACAGCGATCCAGTACAACTGCTCTGCTATACAGTCTGTCTTCACTGGACTGTATGATATTCAGAGAGGTTTCTAATATGCTGCACGTCTCATGTACACAAATATAAATGATCGGTGTAATATCGTCCACCTTTATATTGATCATACACCTGTACATAACATGTGAAGGCATGACCGTTCTCTTTACATCCACACAGCTTGTGTTTGTCATACACGTGTTCAGAGAATAAGGACTGCACTCTGCAGTATTTGGTTGGTCTTCCTACTTTGAAATGATCAAACACCTTCTCTCAGTGGGGTTGAAATCAACCAGATGGAAGGCTCAATCACACTGACTGCCCGAAACGCATAACAACCAGCTGAAACTGGCAGAAATAACGTACAGTTAATTTATTTGAGACCATCGATCACAGAATCTTATTACAGAGAGGACAATGTGTCATTGGCATTAAAGGAAGTTTGTTCATGTTAATAATGACTCTTCCATACACACAAAAGTTCGTCATGGAGTCCTGCAGGGTATGCTAGGAATGATACTTTTGGCCATAAATGTTTCCTTAAGGCAATATAATCAGGAAGCACCAGATAAATGTCTGATGTTAGCAGATGGCACTCAGCTGTATTTATCTATTGAACTTCAGGCATGTCTTAAATACATTAAGACCTGGGTGACCTGTAATTTTTTTACTTCTAAATTCAGAGCAAACTGAAGTTCTTGTACTTGACCCTGAACATCTCAGAAATATCTGATAATATAGTTACTCTGGATGGCATTACTTTGACCTCCAGTGCTACAGTCACAAACCTTGAAGACAAGTCTTGAAGACAGCCTTCTCCCACCGGCGCATTATTCTGAAAATCAGAAACAAAAGGATGCTGAAAAACTAGCCCATGCACTAGACTGGACTACCGTAATTCTTTATTGTCAGGATGTCCCGATAACTCAGTGAAAAGCCTCCAGCTGATTCAAAATGCTGCAGCAGAGTACTGACAGGATCTTGGAAAAGAGATCACATCTCTCCTGTGTTAGCTTCACAGGCTCCCTATAAAATCCTCCTGCTCACCTACAAAGACATTAATGGTCAGAGACCAACGTATCTTAAAGAGCTCATAATTCCCTGTTATCACCCCACTGTCTAAATGCAGGCCTACTGCTGTGGAACTGTTGGTTTCTCTCTATAATATTGTCTTGACCTGTCTCTGATAAGAGCCTCATAATGTATATCTAAACATTTGGATTTGAACATTAGTTTTGGTTTTGATTTCATTTCACTAAAGAAACAGAAGATTCTCTCTAGCTTCAGTTTCCATTATGGCTGATAACTGATAAACTTGACTTTTACTTTTCTTTATATTAAAAGCATAAATCTGTAGGAAAGTGTTGCAACACACTGGACTGTTGATGTTCACCCAGCAGAATGAATAATGCTTGGTCAGTCTTGGTCATGGAAACCATCAGTGTCTTATCAGGAGTGAGTGTGTGGTTTCGTCACATTGTTTCACTGTGAGATATTCAGGCTTCCCTTCATGTCTGTGGTCATCAGCAACAGACTCCCCACTTTTACTTCCCTTTCTCCTTTATATAGCAACACTTTTCATGATGACTACGTTCCTCTGGAAACAGAAGAGCTGCTGTTTGTTGAGATCAATCCTTTATCTCTATGAAGCACAAGATTTACAAACACATCACTAGACACGGTATCTGAGGTGAGAAATAACCAGTGCATCCGCACAATCAAGCTTCGTTTGACATCTGCTGTGCCTAGGTCGTTATATGGGGCTCAGGATTTCTGAGAGAAATGACCAGTGGCTGGATTGGTGTGTGTCTGTGGCAGCTGCACAGATGTTACCAGACTTTAATTAGGTTGTTAAACGCTTAGGTTGTTAAATCTAGTCATAATGTTCATGTAGAACACCATGAATTTCATCCAATAGCTTTTGAGATTTTTCAGTTGGGACCAAAGTGGTGGTCTGATGAACTGACTCCCATTTTACAAGTGTATTCTAAGGCCATGATCTTAGAATAGTCTAAACATGGTTTGTTTAACAAAAGATGACGAATTACAAGTAGCACTTCCGGCCCCCCTGAGTGGGTGTGGTCGTGATTGTTTGTTCATGTCAGAAATATAATATATATAAATATAATATATATAATAATACAATTCAACACTAGATACAGGATAAACTTACGCTTGATTTAGCTGCTTGTTTTTATCTGCTAGTTTAATATCTGATCAACCCAGAACAAGCTCATATCAGTCTGATAATAATCTCTGTTTTCCCTCCAAAAACAGTTCACTAATAATAACAATAATAGTATTATTACACAAAGAAATACAAGTTTTATTTCAGTTTTAACTTTTAATTCATGGTTGCACTTATAGGTCCCTCTAAACGTCTGCGGTCGGAAAGCAACAAGACCAGACCAGATGAGAAGAGATCTGTGCTGCTGGATCTCGCGAGAGTTTATTGCTGAGACAGTGACAGGTCTTGAATGAGGTTAATCTTCTCCTGATCTGTCTGAAAAATGTCATTTTAATGTCAGAATGTTCTGAAGATCTGTGGCTTGTGAAAAATGGGCCCAATATTTATTTCGATGACTATGAGGTGAGAGAATAATAATGTGAAGACGTTCACTTCTCTCATTGGAGTGAACAGACTCAGACCTGCTGCTGGTCTCCTAAAGAGTGGGGGGTGGGGGGGAAACCCATGTGACACAGTTACAGGAAATGGTTGCAAGTGTACTGTCTCCTTTCTCAACTGGCTCTGCAATAACAGTTTTTCAAGAGGAGCCTTGTTTTTTTTTTTTGTGAGGGATACTCCAGCAGAGCAGGATCATATAGAACTATGGAACTTATTGTGAAAAGGGAAAGTTTACAGTTTTACACAAATGTTCTCGACCTGAAAGAGCGAACCCACTCATAACGCTGATTGCACTGAAATGCTCTGTCAGGCACCAACCGACGATGACATTATGATTTCCCTGACTTCAACTAAGTCATTTTTAATTGCCTAACAATAGACGTGGAAATTCAGCCTTCTTCTCCGTCCTGTCATTGTTAGAACATCACCGTGTTTTAACGTAAAGTTCTGTCTATTCTCTGTTTTCAGACACCAAACCACCAACCAGAAGTCATCTGAACACTGGTGGAAAAATGATACAGTACAATGAAGACAATGAGCGATGGTATAAAAATAAACCTGTCAGAACATGGAGGTTATGATGCTTGACTGATACTACCTTGGCATCTGCAGCACATACCACCTCAGTACAATTCCACTGAGTCACGCTTGTTTTTCGTCGTCTTAAGAATATCCAAGATAAAGAAGATAACCTTTCTTCTTGGTCTCTGTTGGGGGGGGGTCAGGAAGTGTGACTATCTCTGCCCATTGATTCACTTCCTGTTTTTAATCCCATGAGGCATCAGCTGTTGTCTGATGGGACGTGGCAATACCTGACAAAGCCAGGGCCTGTTCCTGTTTGTTTCACACCCATGATGCAGGTAAGAGTCAACATCTTCAGGGTCCTGTCGGAGAAGAACAACATGTTGACTTTGCTTTTAAAAAGAGTCATGTTAGAGTTTTAGAGTCTGATGCCCCAGTTGTGTCGTCACAAACTGTAACCGTTTCTTATCTGCCACAAATATGGTTATGGTTTGGTAAAGCACTAAACAACCAACGTTCATGGTTCAGTGGTTAACTCAGAGAACTCATGACGCCAACAGAAATCTCCTATGTCGAAGTTACATACTGAAGAACCGTCCATCAACCCTCGCCCTACAAATGTTTGTGGCCATTATTCACTGCTTCCACCGCTGCCTCTGACCCACAGAACCATGCTCTCAGTACAGTAGCGGTAAATTACCAAAGGGTGTGACGAAACAGTCGTGTATCAGCGCATTGGGACATCGATGGGTGGTGACCAGCCAGTCATCTCTGGAGCTTGACTGTTGGCTGCCAAGATGACCCAACTGGAAGGTCCTCACGGGTCTGAAACACAGAGGCACATATAGATATCTGACTTTAGCAGCTCTCGCTTTGAGCTCAGATTCTCTTCCATCGTAAAATACATTCCGGGGTTGCCTGGAGAACCCACGTCCAGACGAGTCAGCTCCCGGAGAACAGGCAGAGTGACGGGACCCCCGGACTGTACTTGACTAGACACTGATTTTGAACTGGAACAGTACTTGCGCTGTGACTGATGATCCATAAGAGCTCGAGTACAGACAAGAACACAGACTGAGGAATCTCTTCTGACCCTGACCTGTTTGCTAACATGGGACACACATTACTTCACTAATGTGGGAAAATGATTTCAGATTTGCTCTGGGCCACATACTATTAAGACTTAAGAGAGATAATAATACACTGACTTAATTGTTATCTTTTAATGAATTATTTGTTGTCTTTGAATAAGCATCATCAATTACATTTGGATTTAAATGATACCATTAAAAATGTTCTTTATCAAAAGCTTAAACTTTTTATATTTTGACCCCTTCTGAAAGTCTGATGAAATGTACTTTGAAGTGGTCTCGAGCAGATGTCGGTAGTGAACCAGTGACAAACACCAAATGGCTTTCTGATGTTTGTTAGTCATGCAGTCTGATGGTTCTTGGTCATTTATATTAACCAGTCTCAGCAGTAACAGCACTAGTTGCTGATACAATTCAGATGTCACCAGTTCAGACTGATGAGACGAGTCACATGTGTGAGGCCTGATTTCTGACTACTGAGAGCTCAAAGCACTGCAGCCATGAAGGTGTAGTCGAGTCCAACCCGTGTCCCTTTGCTGCATATTTATTTTGTTTATTTATTTATCTATTTGGATACACCATCAGTCACTACCAAGGCAGCACCTACTCTCCCTGGGCTCCACTCAGTAAACACGACATCATAATGCAAAACAATGTAAATTAAAATCAGAGACAAAAAAGGGAACAAGAAAATAACCAAAAAAAATACAAACAACAGCAAAACTACCAATAATGATAATAACAACAATGTTCCACGTTTTATCTAAAGTAAAAGTAAAACATTTGATACAGATCAAAAAACAATAATACAACTAAAAACAGCACATACAGTAACTGAAGAATAAAATGAGGTTAAAAAAAATGAAAAAATCACCTACAAATTCCTCATTAAAGATCATGTAGTCAGATATTATGAAGTAAAAAAGCTGGTTTCTTTCAACTCTGTTTAAAAACACTTTTACTTGTTAAATGTGAAATATCTGATGGTTAACCATTCCATGTTTTCATTCCTCTGCATGACAGTACATTACCTCGTGTTAATTCTTGAGACTGGAAGATTAGTATAGAAGTATAGAATTTCATCCCATCTCTCTCTCTCTCTCTCAATCTCACACTTTCGCTATCGGACTTAAAGCAAGAAAAAAAGTGATGAACCCGGCTAGGACACGCCTGTTCAATGCCCAAATTGTGACTTTTGAAGTAAAAAGCATTGAACAAAAAGTGCATCCCAGCCGGGTTCATCACTTTTTAGTGTCCCCTGGAAACAGCACATTATTGTCAAGCTGATGAAGATGTTTTCTGTTTGTGTTTTGTCTGTTTACATGTGTTTTCTTAAGCTGCAGTGCGCCGAGCTCTGTGGGCCACCGCACTAGACAGTTACAAGTGTTTAGCTGACCCACACTAGAACCTTGTTACTGGATGATTTTTTTACAAAACTCTGGATTGAAAACATTCTCGTCTCACACTCTTAAGGCTAAATAAACATCTTAGTCATGACACATGAACAATGGCTGAGGTCTGATCGTGGTCAGACTACAACACTTGGGTGGGAACGACTGTGTTTACAGTTGATTAAAAGGTGAATGTTTAGTGAGCTACATGCCCATCCTCCACCCTGACCTCCACACCTTTACCTTCCATCCAGGGAGATAAAGGATGTTACTTCCTGTGTTTGCTCAGTTGGTAACGGCCGGTTTACAGGACGTCTCATTCAAGAAAAATTAAAATCCAAACTCTTTTCTCTCTCTCTCTCTCTCTCTCTCTCTCTCTCTCTTTCTCATCACATGTTCTCTGAAGCTGTTTGTCATGTGATCAGGTGACTTGACAGGTTTCCATGTTATTTGTCAAACATTCAATTATTAGTAAAAGGGAGTTGCTGCCATACAACGTTTTACTGTTGATACTAAACAAGAACCAGTTTAGACTGGTCTGATGACTCACTGGTCTGCTTCAGTTTGCAGCAGGGTCCATTCAAACACTAACCCTCCAACCTGCATTGTCATTTTGTTTAGCTAAAGGTCAAAAGGTCCCGTGGTGAGTCCCCTCTCCAACCACTTACCTACTGCTTACCGCCCTCTTCTTACAACATAACTGTCAAACCACATCTGCTGTGAATTGATGAGAGTTCATGGGAAGTGGAGATCTGAGAGGATTCCCTCCGATTTCCTCAGGCAGTGAAAAGCGGGGAAACATTACTCAAGAGATCTTCTATGGAAACTAGTTACTCAGTGGCTGTGTTTGTATGAACCAGATGTTTATCTTCGTGTGAAATCAAACCATTCAGAGCCATAACCACAGTTATAGTAATAAAATAGATAATAAAAAGTATTTCTAGGATGTTACTTAACATTTACTGTGACACAGAAACAGATGATTTAAAGTCTTTTTCTGCAGAACACAATAATGACAGGAACAGGGATGATTTTGTGAAATATGATGTTTCGGTTTTGGTCCAGTCAACCAGAACAGTCAGATGAAATCAGTCCTGCATGAGAGCGTATTACATTGAGTGGATCAGAAAAAGAAAAAAGGCACTTCACACTTTGTATTCGTGTTTGTTACCTGCAGAGGAGAGAGTGGGGGTGGGGTGGGAGGGGGGGGTCTAAGCAGCAGGTGGAGGATGTTTCATGTCAAACAGCATCAGACTGATATCTGTGATCCTGGGTGATGGTTATATAAAATGACTGATCTGACCTGAACCTTGTATGTGTCATAGCAAACAGAGCCTGTGTGACAGAGGTGCAGAGGGCAGGTCTTCCTACCTGGTGTACTGTAACTCTAATGACTGTGAAACAACAGAGGGGTGGGGTAATTTACAGCAACTCTAAAAAAAACCCTCTTCTTTGCTCACCATGCTTCCTGTTCTCTTTTGAACCAGAGAAGAGGTCAAAGAGTTCACTCAAGTTCACCCACCCAAAGTAATATATGACATATACAGTATGTGTATATATCGTGAGTGATGCTGCCATTTATGTCATATATTATCACATATATAGATCCTCTGGATATATGAAGATATACGTTTATAACATATATTAAATACCCATAGTATAATTTGTATATATACACATATAAAAAAAATATATGTATATATATTATATGTCAATATATCAAATTGTGCCAATTTCTAATAGGTTTCATGTATACATTTTACATGTATGTTTTTATTTTATATATACACATATTTAATATATGGAAATTCAAAACATGTACATATATTACATTTACGCACAGAGGGATGTAAATGGTCAATAATAAATTGAAGCGCATGAGAGAAACAAACACATAAACACTGTTACTGGAAATGGAAGAACCTGCAGCTTTGTGTCCTACTATGGTCTAGATCTGACAGCAAAATGTCATGGAGACAGAAATCAAAAGAACCAAAGAGCCTGTTGGATGTTACGTTGTATTTAGCCTGCAGACATCTAGCTGTCAGCCTGATAATGGACAGTTTCCAGGCAGAGCTGTGATGACATCCTGTCTGATCATTTACAAAACATTGGGGTCACTGGTTGAAGCCAAACTGAGTTAATTGATCTGTGTGCTCAGTGTGTCATAAAAACTATTTCATAGTATATGATTTAAACATGGAGCTAAATGTACAGTTGGTGAAATATGTCCATCAAACTCCCTCTGCAGGAGGAAATACGTGAATGTTTCACAGAATTCACAAATTGCATAAATGACGGAAGAACCATTGAGTAAAAATGGAACTGATGTTGTGGACTGCAGAGGTCAATGATAACAGAGCCAACACAGGAACAGCTGAGGACGTGTGGATCACTGAACAGTTTTCTGAAGGAGGTCATGGGTGTCTAACCCAAACTGAAATGAGCCATTTTATTTTGATGAGTTGGAACATGAGACAGAGGAAAGCCCAGATTCTTCAGAAATAATTTTTATGTTGCAGTGGACAGCTTTATCTTTAAGTAACTGTAGATATGCAACGAGTTCTGTGTTCAATGGAAATTCAGAAATGTGACATCAGTGTGTCTCCAGGAAATATATGAATAATCTCAGATTCACTTTAAATTCACCAGACCAAATTCATCATTTACAATGCAACTTCTGAAGATGACCTCTGACCTCTGGGGCTAATACATACCATATACCATAAGGAACCACAGAGCATTTATTGAGACCTGCATGTCCTATCTATTTCCCTGTCTCTCTCTTTGACTGTGTCTGGAGCTGACCAGAGGTCACACATTTTGGTAATGATCTCCACAGAGAGTCAACTCACCCAGAAAACAGGAAGTAACAGAATATCATTTATTACCCTCAATCTGCATAAGACAATTTAAAGCTTTGCTAATGTTACATAGCTAATGTTAGCATTAGAATCTTACCAATCCAAAAGAAACTGTCTCCACACGTGGAAACAAACACCAATGTTAACTCTATCAAGCCTTTTCTTGTACTTAGCATGCTAACAAGCTAGCCCCAGCCTGATTGGACCGCCTCATCACTTTTTGATACAGAGTCACTGTAGCCTTTGCTCTTCCTGTGTTCTTCCTGTAGATTCATCCACAGCGCCCTCTACATGGCAGGAGAGCATTGACAACTCCCTCAAGGGCAAGAACACGTGTGTGTGCTCCTCCATTGTCATGGAGAGCGTGGTCAGTTCAACACTGCGACTGTTTTCTGAGCTCTTTAGTCTCTGTCAAGTTACCTGCCTTCATAAGCACCTGGCAACCAGAAGTTGCCGCCAGTGTCTAACGCAGTGCAGTTTATGGACCATTGGACTTCCCTTTATGTCCTCGTCTTTTAAAATCACTTTGACATTCATTTTAACTGACGTGTTTTCTTCATTCGGTGAAGACAGCAGCTGTCAGGGCCCAAAGGTCAGTTAATTAGTTGTTACATATAGGTCAGGTAACAAGCACTGATTTAAGTCTGTGTGTGTGATGTTGCGTGTTGTCTTGGCAACAGTTGAGTCCCATGTTCCTGAAGCCCACATAGAGAACTGAGTGGGTGGTACATGAAAGTGGGTGGCGCTTTTTCCATTCACAGCCATATATGGAATGTACCAAATCCTGTGGGATTGTGGGGGTTTTGCCAAGTAACAGTAAAGAGATGTGTTGATGCCTCTGTGTATTTTAGGCAACACTAAACAAACAGTCTGGTAATGTGCAGAAACAACACTAGTGGAACAATAGGGTCTCATGAGTAAACAATGCATGAGCTCATTGACCCATCACTCAGCTATTTTCTGTTATGTGTCACATTTCTGAGTTGTTAGTGGTAACTGCAGCTTCTTTACCCTGATAGTAGCTGTGTTATTTAACAAGGTGGTTAAATTACCACAACAACAGCCACAGAGACAGAACTAAGATCATTAGAGTCTCAGAAACAGTGTAAACAGGTCTATAAACGCTCCTCACAGACACAGTTGTCTTGAAGGATGATGAAAGGTCTAGGTCCTAAAACATCTCAGTTTTTAGAGCATCATCCACAGTTTCAGAAAAGCCTCTGAACGTAAGAGAAAAACGACAGAAAGACCTAATTTTTTTTATCATTTCCACATCTTGTCTCGTAGACAAAGAGGAGGCAGTGACAGTTTGAAAAGAGTTTTACCCTGAAGGTTGATTTCCATGGTTCAACAGATAATTCGTTTATTAATGGCTTCGTATAAGAGACACTACATCACTGCTCAGTAGTTATAACACTGTGAACCGGATGACATGTGTTGTGGTAACAGTTAAGCCAGGCTTGGGGCGACCCTGTCTACGGTGGTCTAATTGACATGAATGGAAGATGTCGTAAACCTCCTTCGTCTGTCTCAAAGTCTCCAAGAAAAAATGGGAGACAGCAGGGTCTAAAATCTGAGACCACTGTCAGGTGGTCAGTCACATGACCCTGTGTAACCCTAACCCTGTCAGTCAGTCAGAGAGTAGCAGTGCTAGAGGTAGTAAGCTAAGGACCAGAGGCCAGACTGGTCTGTAGTGTTGGGCCAGTCTAAATGTTGCTCTTAGGTTAGTCCAATGCGAGTTAGACAGTTTCACTAAATTATAGACCGACTTATTTAAACCCTAAAAAGTTATCCATCTGACCGCAAGGCTAACTCTGAACTAAGATCCATGTTGTCATGGTAACAATCAATGACACCTGCTAGAGGCACCGGTGGTAATGTAATGTTAACGCTATCTTCATCACAGTTTTCCCTGCGTCTAAAAGCTTTTCCTGTGGTCGGCCTGTTTTGGGTTCTCTTTTGAATATTCCCTTCTTTGCATCTGGTATGGTGTTTGTTCATCTTTTCTGAAGCTGAGTGGCTTGACGCAGTTCTCCTCTCATGTTTTCTTACATTGAATAAAATCTTGATTTACCCAGAATTCATCAACTAATCCAGTGTATCTGAAATCTGCCATTAGTCAGATCTAAGCCACAGTTAGAGTCTATCTATGTGAAACTGGCCCCAGGACGCAGGTTTTTCTTTCTATATTCTAACAGACAGAGCGGCTCCAGTGAGGGCCTCTGTCTCTGACCCCAGATAGATCTGGAAAAAGTGTGTTTGCTCCCTGTCCTGTGTACCAGATGTTTGGTGAGTAGTGAGATGAAGAATGTTGGCGGCCACGACCAAATTTGGTGATGTGTCACCACCTAAAATGAGGATCTATTATTGAAGTCAAAATGGTAAAATGAAAAATATTAGTACATTGAAACAAGCTTATCTCCCTGGAGGCATGAGAGCAGAGCTCAGTGAATTCCCAGGCAACCTGCCCATTAGTGTAAAAGTGGACTTTCTGGTCTGATGGCAGAGGGTGTGGATATCCACCAGAACTTTTACATGTTGGAATGGTTGCTTTTTGTCCTGACTCGGGGGTTGGATATAAAATCAAGGAGGAAGACTCATCCTATGGAGACTCTGAATGTCCACAGGAAATGATACTGGGACGGTAGCTGTTGGAGAAGCCTGAAGTCCTTTCATTAATAATATAACGATCAGTCTCATCTGGAATAATATTCCATCAGACTGAATCTTTTAGATCATGTGTCTTAATATCAATCAGTCAATGAAAAGTGCATCAGTGACTAAGTACAACACCGGGTACGTTCGGTTCTAGTACACAGAACCCACCGGTTTCTTTATGATGGAACAACATCAACAAGAACTAAACCAATTGAAGCTACAAGTGACATTCGATAAAATCTTATCTTAAGCTCAATTTCAGTCCCTTTCAGTCATATCTCCATGGTCTTCATCGGCAGTTTGCTGAGTTCACTTTGTAGAAGTTTAAACTTCCTTTGGTCTGAGAACTGTTTGGACTCATCCCTTTCAACTTAATAAAGTTAAAAACTCCTCCTGGGGGTGAAAATCCCGTGATATGACTGAAAACTCCACGACAGCTGCTAAATGGACTCGAGGACAGGTTTTTTTTTGTCAACAAAGTTAAGAGGTGAACTTTAAACCTCTTAGTTATTGTTGTGCAAACTTCCTGTGTTTCTCAAAACATGACACAATGCCCCTGTTTGATTGGTCAATGGTGACTCCAGGACTCTGAGACAGGTGTGTCGTCCTCTGTGAACCAGTGCAGCAGACTGCAGGGAGCATCATCTACTCTCACTGTCGCTACAGTTTATTGTTTCATTTGTTTCACAGTAACTTTTCATGAGTTGGTCAAAAAAATCTGTCTTTGGACCAAAGAAATGAACCTCAGAAAAACCTGTTTTGAACTAATGAGTCTGGTTTCAGTTTGATTTTATCCAAGATTAAAAAATACTTTAAATTCATGAGGAAATGAAACATAAAAACATTTCCTTTGCAGCTCCTGAATGTTTTTTCCTCATGGTGATGGTGCAGTGTCGGGCCGTCAGCCAGCTGATTACAATCTGCAGCATTTATCATATCAGACAAACATGACTGAGGACCCTGGCCTGCACATACCACAGTGATGTGTGTGTGTGTATGTATGTGTGTGTGTGTGTGTGTGTGTGTGTGTTTGTACATGGGTGTGTGTGAAAACACTGAGTGACTTTCCATATGTTCTGTCATGCTGTGAGCGAGAGGCACAGACTGACAGACAGAGAGAGAGAGAGGGAGGAGGAGGGAGAAAGTGTGTGTTCATGAAAAGGAAGCCTGTCCAGACAGTATCAGATGACATCATCGTCTCTAATAATGAGTGTGCGGAGGTGGGGGCGGGGCTTCCTACCATGTAGCTCTACACTATAAAAAGACCTCAGCTCGGTCAGTCTGTCAGACTTGAAGCAGCACAGGAGACTGAAGCTGAAACAACAGAGACCTGCAGCACCACACCTGACACTCTCCAACCACAAGGTAAGAGTCACACCTGGACTAAACATCTGGAACATCTGATACTTAAAACAAGCTGGCATAATGTTTTAGTTTCGGACAGAATATAACAAAAACATGAGTAACACTGTGGACGTCTAAATATGACATTTATGAAGCATTAGCAGAGCTGGTGGAGTCATTATTATACCCATCATTTATTTTACACTGGATTTAATGATTAAAACATTGACAGTGAAATTAAAGTGAGTTTGAGATAAAACAGTACAACTAACTTTAACTCTATAACCGTTTGTTATAGAATAAACTCCCCGACACCAGAACATCAAGAATCCTAAAGTACCTCCATCATAACTAGATGCAGCATTGAAGTGCTGCTACTCATTAACGCATCAGGCAGAAACCTTTGACTGAAATGTGAGAAGAGCTAAAACAGTGTGTCTGTGCAGAGGCAGTAGGTGTTACTTCTACTATCCTGAGAGGAGTTTTATAACTGCAGACTGATGATGACACGCAGCTGTTAAACAACCTGATGTGATGGTAAAAACATGTTACTACTTGAACACACTGTTTTTCCTGTTACCTCCAGGATTTATTCATGTCATAATAATCTATAATAATAATTTAATCTCATTCAGTTCAGCTGTGAACTGTGAAAACATCAGCTGTGAGCTGGGGGAGGGTTTAAGACTCAGAGGTGCAAACAAAATCAGAATCTTGATCCTTAGTGTCAAAACCATCAGGTGACCTCTCTCAGTGCAAACCTTGGAATCAAGCTTTTGTGCAGCGGACAGTGAATGTGTCTCTGTTGAAAGCTCAGTGAGTGGATACACAGATAGAGTCTGAGGTCTCAGGTGGTCTCTGCGTGAAGCTGCTGAACCTCTGTTCACGTCTGCAGTGGAAAACCACGGCTACTGACACACACTTTCCTGTAAACACACTGAACACACGCACAACCATGCAGCATGAGTCACACTGCTGAACCGTTGGACTAAATCAATGGATCCAAATCTTTCAGTCTGTTTTTTATTCAGTCGGTTTTTTTCCGTCTGTTTCTAATGATCACCGTCACTGATGGGAAATCTTTTCCCATGTGAAAAGCTTCAGTTTTCAAGGAAGCTAAAAATATCTTTGTCTTGTGTCTGAACTCCTGGAGTTTTACAGAAACCATCTGAGAGCTGTTTCTCCGTTGCTGAATGTGTTCCCTCTTTAATGTGAAACAGAGTGGCCTCACAGACCTTCTGTTTGGCCACAGCTTCACTCCTGTTTCAAACACTGGGCAGAACTTTGTCCTCATGACGTCTGCTGAGCGTTTGCTCTGAGGGAAGATTCAAAGATTCACTGTTTACACATGACTGATGCTTTTTACATCTCTGTGCAAAGAAGAGTCTGAGTGTGTCACCGCTCTGGCGACTGCGCACTGAGATAAACGTGTGAAATTAGAGTGTTTTTCACTTACCTGTTCTCTCCTGTCTTTCCCAGGATGCTTTGCTTTGCGTGCATTTTCCTGCTGCTGACCCTGAGCAGAGCGGGGCTGGGCTCCCTGCAGGACAAGCAGACTGACTTTGGCCTGAAGGTTTTCCTCCAGCTCAGCCAGGACTCCGTGGACAAGAACGTGGTCTTCTCCCCGTACGGCGTGGCCTCGGTCCTGTCCATGGCTCAGCTCGGTGCGGCGGGAAACACCAACAAGGCCTTGACTGCTGCTCTGGGCTTCTCTCTGCGAGGTGAGTGACATGTGGATTAAAAGGAGATGATGTAATATACAGGAAAATAATATGATTACTCGCTGGTTTTCACTGCATGAGGAATCAAACAAACATGTGTTTATCTAAACCAAGAAACATGCTGATCCCCCAGCTGTGACGGTGTAACACTGCCCTCTGCTGGTCCACCAATCTCACTGAGAGGTGGAATTAAAGTCATTCCAACACTATGGAACTGCTAAGGCAGACCAAGGATGTCACAGGAAATGTCATAAAGCATTTCCTTAATTTCATGTTTTAATAGGCATTAAAAATAGGAATTGTAAAAAGAATCTATAAATGAACAATTGATCCATCGATAAATACTAAGTCGGGTGTGTGATGGATGTGTGATGGTTATTTGAACGTGTCATTCACTGGTGTATAACTCAAACTCCTCCCCCGCGCCCCTCCCCCAGAGCGAGGGCTGTCACGGCAGCAGCGTCTCCTGCAGCGGGATCTGTCCAGCGAGGAAGGGGTGGAGACAGCCAGCGGGGTGATGGTGGAGAGGAAGATGAGTCTGGAGAAGGGGTACCGCCGGGCCCTGGCCAAGGCCTTCCAGACCCACCCTCACCAGGTGGACTTCACTAAGCCAGACCAGGCAGTCAACATCATCAACTCGTGGGTCTCAGACCACACTGCAGGTAATCTCTCACTTCCAGTCGTCCACGTCACATCAGACGTCTCCAAAGCTCTCCTCTGACTCATGTTTACCTCTCCTCTGTAGGAGCCATCCCTGAGTTCTTGGCATCTGGATCTCTGACTGATGAGACCCGCCTGGTCCTCCTGAACGCTCTCCACTTCCAGGCCCTGTGGAAAGTCCCCTTTGACCCCAAACTGACACAGGAGAGGATGTTCCACTGTGCCAACGGCAGCGCTGTACCTGTGCACATGATGAGACTCACAAACCAGTTCAACTACGGTAGGTTGACCCCCCCCCCCCCACACACACAGCTTCACCTCAGTTTGATGTCAGGTTCACAAAGTAACATCTGTCTCCTCCTTCATCAACAGGTGAGTTTGTCACCACTGACGGGGTGGACTATGATGTCATTGAGGTCCCGTATGAGGGTGACTCCCTCAGCATGTTCCTGGTGTCACCCTTTGAGCCTGAGGTCCCGCTGAACGTGCTCAGTGCGGATCTGAGCAGCCAGAAGATTCAGCAGTGGAGAGCAGAACTGAGGAGCGCAAAGAGGCAGCTGGCCATGCCCAGGTGAGAGAGAGCAGGGTCAGACGTTATTTCACGGTCTCATAGACGGGGAGTCGTTATGTTTGTTTGTGTCACATTGACTCATAAAGCAAACAGGGTGAACACTGAGGACTGCTGTGTTTGCAGGTTTACTCTGGACTCTGAGGTGAACCTGAAGACGGCTCTGATGAAGATGGGTCTGAAAGACATGTTCAACCTGGCTAATGCTGACTTCACACGCATCACCAGTAAGTTAGTTATTTAGTTAGTTAGTCCTTCATCTCACAGTTTAAAGATGTGACACGTACCACATGACCACGAGAGCAGTCACATGACCTCTGTGTGTGTTTGTGTTTCCAGCTGATGAGAGGCTGTGTGTGTCGAAGGTCCTCCAGAGAGTCAAGATCGAGGTGAATGAAAGAGGAACCGAGGGAGCAGCGGCAACAGGTACACACACACACACACACACACACACACACACACACACACACATCCTAAGGTCATAATCTTCGTCTTCATCTTAGTCTTTAATGAAATGACAGCAAACATATGTGAGGCACAGTGAACACAGGGCTGGATCTGGGGCTCCAGGCAGAATGGGCCCCTGCACACATCACAGACTCTGACCTGATTTCTTTCTTCCCTCTCGTAGCTGCCATCATGTTTTCTCGTATGGCGGTGGAGGAGATCACTCTGGATCGACCCTTCCTCTTCCTCATCCAGCACAAACACACAGGTAACACTCTTCATAAGTTATAAAGTGAAATCTGAATTTATAGTCCAGCAGATAACTGCAATATTCTTTCAAATGTGGATACAAGTACCAAAATTAGTATGTTTCTCTTTCTGGGATAATATTTTTGCTGAAATATATTTTCAGTTGATTTTCTACAGTTTACTCAATTTCACCTTCTACGGTGTTAAAATTAAGAATTTGACACCTGGATTATTCATATGAGAAAATAGTGGATGAATTTATTGCAAAAAAAATAACATTTCCTTGCCAGAAATGGCGGCCATCTTGAATTTCCGAGTGGCTAACGTGTTTTATGAAAAGAGGAGGAGGAGGATTTGTGCCAAGATTAGCATTTGTGTCCAAATTTCAAAGATTTCCCTGAAACATGCAGTTATCTGCCGCACTGTTATAAGTCAACTGAGCTGTCAGTCAGAGTGTGTAGAGTGTGCGGAGTGTGAACACGGCTCTTCTTCCTGTTTTCAGGTGCTGTTCTGTTCATGGGTCAGTTCAACCAGCCTGAGCTACAATAACCCCCTGAAGACCCTTCACCAATTGTGTCTGACTACTGCTGCTCACACATGATGACCACACACACACGATTTACACATACATGATGAACACACACACACGATGAACACACACGATGACGAACACACACAATGACCACACCACGAGTCACATGACTGTTTATGCGTCCACGGACTACACACAGACAGGTTCATTTTAAAGAGCTGAGACACTCGACAGAGGTTTGACTGGACACAGTGGGAAGAGAAATTGAGTTTATATGTTTGTGTTTATTTATTTCTCTGAATGTTTGCAGACACAGATATGAAGGAAAATGAACAAACTAGTTTCTGGTGTGTGACACTGATGCACTTCACATAGACAGACTGACGCTACATTCGGACCAAAAAAGATGTATTTTATCTATTTTTACAGTGTTAATGTCTATTTTTACCTTGTTGTTGTTGTTCAGTTACATTTGTATTTTTGCAGTATTTATATTTATTAAAATTATATGTTTTTACAAACCTGCAGTGTCTGTGGTCCCTGACCAAGAGTCATGACTTCCTCATTTAAAACAACATGACGTAAATGTGGCAAGAGAAAGAAACAGAGACAGGGCTGCAGATTGTTTTCATTATCCAGGAATCTGCTGCTTATTTTATTGATTAATCAACTTACTGTCTAGACTGTGAAACATCAAGAAGTAATGAAAAAGAGCTCAAAAGTGACATCTTTTTAAATGGTTTGTTTTATTGAATTAAGAGTCCAAAACTAAAAAGATATTTCACACACTCTCGTATATGATTAAAACCACCAAGAAGTTGTTGTATCTGAGAAGATTGTTTGGTATTTTCCTTTAACTGAAACAATTATCAAAACAGTTGCTGATTAATTTTCTTTCCACCGATTGATCGGCTAATTTTTACTGCTTTATTAGATAATATAGCCGATAATAATATAGACTCTCACAGGCTCTCAGTGTTAGGTTATTGTAGGAAGCTAACTGTTCAGTCCGATGAGATACAGCAGATCATAAAGATGAGCATCCACAGGAGGTCTGGACAGAACCAGGCCGACAGAGAACTGAGTCCCTCTGTGGTTGATGTTCCATGGTGAGGAGCAGGATTAACCTGCTTAACCAGGATTTACGAGGATTAACCAGAGGAGTTAAAATGATCATGATGACACTGTCAACTTCATTAACATTGTATTTTAAATACAGTTTAAAAAACTGTGTTTACTCAAACCAGGCTCAAATAAATTTAGACTGAGATCAGATATTTAACTCTGTTTGGTGTTGATACATAAAAGGACATGAATTATAATAGATTCTATAGATATTACTATATATACTGTACTGTATATTACTATAAGGATAGTAACTGTAATTACTAAGAACTCGGATTGTATTCCTTAAATATGATTTAAATAATATTATTGGGTTAATATATTTAACAATATTATCATAAATTACAACCATTTTTTCCAATTAGATCTTGTATTTTCTTATAGAAGGGAAATATTTGTAAATAAGCTTTTGACATATATTTAGTTTAATTTATTTATTTTACATTGGCTTTTTACATTCTTGGGTTACAGATAAAATGTTTTATTTAAAACTTTTTTTTGTATTTTTGAATTGGTTAATTGAGAAGATTAAATAACCGTATTCTGCTGCTCACTACATTTTAAAAATCATTTAGGCTACATTAATGTTATAGATAACAATAACATTAATGTTTTAGATAACCATAATAAAATGTGTACCGGGTCTGTCACCGAACAAAAAGCTCCTCTGACGGTTAGGGGAGGTTTTACCTGAGAGACGGAACTGAGGGCATCCAGCTGTGCGGAGTGCGCATGCTCTTCAGAGGCGGAAGTGCTCGGTGCAGCAGGGAGTGAGTCCAGTCCAGTGGTTCAGTGTCTGACAGACATGGAGCGTCTCTGTTAGCCGCGGTGTGTCCGTCTGCGTTGGACCGGTTCAGGGCTTCAGTTCGTCTCTAACGTCGCAACAGCTCAACAACAATCCTATAACATGGTGAGTTACCGCGACTCATTCGGTTCAGAAAGGCAGGAGCTAGGTGCTAAGCTAATGCTAGCAAGGTGTATGATTTCAGGAAGTGTCCACCTGCGCTACCTCCACCTGGCTCCCGTCAGCATAGCCTGTTAGCTAACAGGCCGGATAACAGCACACTGCGTGAAATAGTCCCGTTCTTCTGACACGGCGGAGGGATTTCAGTCAGTGTTTGGGTTGTGTTACACAGACTGTGACCTGAAAGTGATGTTACACTGAACATCTGTCATCATTGAACATCTGAACAATGTCAGTGCTTCCGGGAGGCACGTGATGAGTTCAGCCCCAGACTAAACAGTGAGGGCAGCAGGTGACTGTTCTCAGGTGACTGCTTCTAACCGCCTCCAACCCACAGCTGGAACATACATTAATTTATTTATCATCAGATTATAATGGACAATGAATAAAAAGATTTCATTTTATATTGATAATATTGCCTTTTAATTTAAATTCTAAAATCCATAATGACAAAGTGAAAACATGTTTTATGTTTAGCCTATTTATTAAATAAAAAACTATTCAGACCCTTAAACCAGTTCTTTGTGGGACCCCCTTCAGCAGCACTTCCAGCTTCAGCCTTTTTGAGTCTCTACAGGTTCGGAACACCTGGATTTGGTCATTTGACATCTAAAGATATTAGTTATTGTTTTATACTTTTAATTCAGTGCCCCCCAGCCGACTGAAGTTGACTGAGGAGGAGCAGATGTTTCTGTTTGGTTTCTTTGATCATCTGTTGTTCATGTGTCGCGGTGAAGATGATGTCCTGATAGCTTCATGCGTCATTGCTATAGTAACAACATTGTGTCTGCTTTGGTAATAGAAGTACCTGGTACTAAAAGCCAGTAGAATCAGTACCACTTGTACTGCTCTTGTATCTCAATGGCATCAAATCCTTGCAGCTGGTTCAACATCTGGATTAAACTAGAGAAGAGAAGGCTGTTACAGCAGCATGTTAAAGCAATGTCGTCAAATATAGACACAGAGGTGGAACATCCAGGTGTCCACATACTTTTGACCATGTAATGAATCTCTGTTTTTTTCCTGGTCCAGATTCAGAACAGTAGGACAGACTGTTGAACAGTATCTTTGTTATAACAGTTAACAGTTTTTCTTTTACTGTTGTAAAACGTCTCCAGAGAAAATATTTAAATATTTAAATTTCCTCCATCAGTGTAAACAAAACCATGACCTGCTGTGTGTCTGTCATACAAAGAGACAGCAGGTTGTAGGTAAGACCTGTCTCTGTCTTAGTGCCACACTCTCGTGAGATCTGGCAACTGCCGACATCCGATAACCCGATGTTTAGATGGACCGGAGTTATTTTTGGATTGACTTACTTATACGTGAAGCCATAGATCAAACTTTAAAACTAAAATAAAACTTGTTTCATTGCTTAACATTTGCTTTCATTGTATGTCGTCATTATTTGAGTATTTTGGAGGAGAAATGGAGAGTAGTTGGAGGGAAAACAGAGAGTATTAGCCTATTAAACTGTTATGACTTTGTACTGGGTTGATCAGATGTCGTTACTAGATAAAAACAGCGGGAAAAGGGGTGCAAATTTGTCAGTTAATGTTAAAAATGCCCGAGCTTTGTGCAGCAATAGGCCGTAATAACAAGAAAAACGGATCTGTCTTTTCTTTCCCAAAGGATGCAGAGAGGTAAGTCTTGACAGGGATAGATTTTAATAATAGCTACAGTCACATTTCATGCTAGCTGCCTTCGCTTGAGGGAGGGGTTGGGGGACAACGCCCACTTAAGAGCCTGGAGCAGTGTCCCATTTCATACCATTGGTGCTGCCTGTACTGCGGTATCTTCTGTATAGAGGATCTTTGACCATATTAACCAGCTGGTCTCCACATGTTTGTCTGCTGGACAGGAAGTATAGGTTGGGTTTATGCAGGTATCATGTGAGGGGTTGATGAGGGCGTCTCAGACTCAGCCACACAGTTAATGGTTGGTTGATTACTTTAACCTCAGTTGTGTACAGACACTCTGATGAACTGCTACAACCTACAAGGCGGCAGTCTGCTAGCTGTCTGTTGCTTGTTAGTTTGTCTACGTGAACTGTAGAAGAAGGAAACGGTAAAGAAGCAACACAACTGACATGTGATGACCAATGGAAAGCATCTTTACATCAGTTATAGTCACAGTTTGAAATTCCTTTTTTAGACCAATACTCCAGTTCTCATTTACTGTCTGATACATCAGTGAGGAGTTTTAACCCTTGTCATGAACACTGTGTGTCTGTGTGCAGATGCGTTTCATGCTGCTGTTCAGCCGTCAGGGGAAGCTGCGGCTGCAGAAGTGGTACACAGCTACAGCCGAGCGCGACAAGAAGAAGATGGTGAGGGAGCTGATGCAGATCGTGCTCGCCCGCAAACCAAAGATGTGCAGCTTCCTCGAATGGAGGGACCTGAAGATTGTCTATAAAAGGTAAAAAATCACACACTGTCACGGATGTGTCTTCAGTGCTGCTGCAGCTGGAACTTCTTATTAGCTGAGTGTGAAGAGACAGCAGAGAGCACATTAACCAGAAAACATGCTGATGTTGATATTATATTACATCAATATATGACATCAGTTAATGTTTTTAATGTGAGGGAGGTGTGACCTCATTATCAAAAACGAAACAACTGTCAATGAATATTCTAAATTTAATTCTATAATAAATAAAAAGACATTCAATTGTGAAAAAAAGTAGCACTACCACAGCTGTCTGCCTCACCTGTTCTCACCTGGTGACAGGTGTCACACGTCACTGTGATTGGTTGAAAATGAAGGTGTAGCTGAAGCTGTGTGATGAGGGTAAAGATTTACAAAGATGTATTGAACTTAAAGATAGCTGGTTAGCTCTGGCGTTCTCGCTCTTCTTCCTCTCACTCACCCCTGTGTCGCCACATGTCTGCACTTCCTGTATCCGTTGTTTCAAAATAAAAGCCCTCTGCAGAGTTGCAGCAGCGGTATAATGTCTATAGTTTAAACACTGAGTGTGTTGGTTCACCTATAAATAGATGTGAACGTCTAGTTGTGACATTGCTGATGGTCACAGTATTTATGTAACATCAGGACTGAGAGTCAGTTTAAACCCAGAGGACAAGACTCTGCATGTGATGCATGAATTCATCTTGACTCTGGTGGAGACACAGACATCAGCATTTGATTGGGTCAGTCACCACGTATCCTTTCCTGATTCGTCACGCTACAGTCACACGACCCTGTTCTGTCACGAGACCCTGTTATGGAACCTCAACCACCAGTGGTGAACCAAACATCATGATGAATCACAAGTGTTGCTCACCAACAGTCTTTGCTACAGCAGCAGGAAGAGAGGATGATACTGGATATTGTTCATTTATTGGCTAATAACTTGTCTATTCATGACAAGTTCTGCAGCTAATTATTGTCATTATTGATCGTTTGTTTTCTTCATTCTTCATTTTGTTTCTAAAATAGAGAAGAAGTCTATTATACATACAGGTGACATGTTCAGATCACTGATAGGTCAGGCCTCTGTGGTAGATACAGGACCAATAGTTGTGCTTGATGCTGTATCACCAGATCATGACTCAGTCACATGGAAACACCACAGTCACTCTGACTGACACTTCCTGATCAGTTTCCCTTTGGTAAGTAAGTAGACATGTAACACATGTAGTTACTTATGATGCTAACCTGGGGGTGGGCCATATGAACTAATATTTATTTTGTTTTTTACAGTGAGTATATTGTATTGGAGATATATATTAGAGCTGCACAATTAATTGAAATATAATCAAAATTGCAATATGACTAAGTGCAATATCCAAATTGCAGGAGCTGCATAAAGGTAAAATGTGTCACAACATTGTTGTGCATTGTTAGTGTTGTGATGCTACGGAGACGCCTCGGCCTACACATCATATTCTCCAGACTTAAAGGAACAAGCTTGTTTGGTACAAGACCAACAAAAATCACATCATCATCATTTTAAAAAAAATTCAGTGAAAATGAAATGGAAAAAAAAGACCATTCCAACTGAAATCGCATCGCAATGTCTGCCAAAATATCTGCCAAAACAAAAGATAAACAAGAAACAAGATAGGACTGAAAAGGTGTAGGCTGAAGCCTTAGCTTATTACACCAACCTTCTTATCATTAATTATTTTGTCAGCTGCCTTTAAATTTATACATACCAATACAAGAAAGTAGCAAAAACTAAGTATATATGCATTATATAGGCCTATTGTCTACCCAAAATCCCAAACACATTCATGTACACTCTGTACTGCAGTTTTATATTTGTTAATCATCTTGTGTTTAAATCATTTTTTTTAATCTATCATGTGTATTACACTCATTCATTTCCATTTCTAAACCATTCCACTAATTCACTTCACACACTGCAACACATCTTTGTTTTACATTTGTTCTGGTCTTTGTTTTTGTGAACATACAGTTCCCTCTCAGGTTGAAACAACCTCTGGATACAGTCTGGTAACATTCTATTGTGTGCTTTGTACATCAGTGCTGCTATTTTCTATAAATTCGCTAAATTTGAGTGACTGTGATTTGTATAACACACCGTCTGCTGCAGTACAGACATGATCAGTATTTCATTTTATTTATAGATAAACTATAAGATTTTACTTCTGTTACCATCACAAACTCGGAACTAAACTCTTTCTATCTTTATGTCTGGTAATGAAATGATGATTAATGAGAAAACTGAGAGTCAGAAAGAGAACCACAGAGAGAATAGATCTGAAGCCGCCAGCCATTTGGAACAAAGCTCTGTCGTCTGGTGACGTTCTCCAACGCTGGTGAAAGTTTCTAACCAGCATGCATCACGTTCAGTCAAGTGAGTTTCCTGTACGTGACCCGTGTGTGTTCATCAGTTGCTCTGGGACGTAGATCTCCCCTATGTGTGTTAAAACCAAACTGTGTGTGTTTATCGTGGTAATGAAGGTGTGAAGTCCATGTTGTGCCAGAACATGACACCAGTGATGAAAGCAGTATAGTGTCCACCTCCGTGTTTATCTACTGAAAACAACGAAGAACCCCCAGAACAACAACAACAACAACAATGTGGCCTTGTTACTGAAGCTCAGTTTCAACGTTTCAATGAAATGACTAACCAGGTCAAATATACCCGTGTTTTTAGTCTGATCATGAGACACCTTAAATCTGACTTTAGTGAAGCGCCAGATCTGGTTTTAGCGAGTCCACCCTGGACTCAGTTCAGCTCCCACAGACCAGGAGGAGGTCTCTTCTGTTTGTATGTGGGCTGAGCTGCATCAGAATTTAGGTGGGTGGACAGGGTGAGACCTGCTCTCCTTTCTCAGTGATTTAAACACACACACACACACACACACACACACACACACACACACACACACACACACACACACACACAGGCTCAGTACTGTGAGCAGAATGCAGAGGTGGACTAAGAAAACTGTGTGTGGGTGATGTGTTGAGGGATTTCCTGCAGTAGAGACGAACTCTACTGTAATAGAAGCTCTGCTGTTTTTACAAGCCTTTTAAAATGATCATGAAGTGTAAACCTCAGTTCACATATTCATTGATTATCTATTAATTGATTGCTTATCCATTAATCGATCTACAGTTCCAGCTCCCTGATGTGTCAGTTGGCAGCAGTTCTTGGTTTTTCCCTGTTGGTTGGATAAAACATGATCAGGTTACTCTGGGCTCAGGATGATGTGTCCCTAAATTCTGATGTTTAATTCAACAATAGATTAATGACGATGAAACAAATGCGTAGTTTAGAGTTTAATGATTTATGCAGACATCATATTTTCACAAACACACAAGCACACACTGATCTGAGATCATACAACCCAGGTCTGAGCTCGGTGTTAATGGAGTAAAGACTGGTGCTCCATCTGGAGAGGGTGTGGTCCCAGACAGAGTTGTTAAATTCATCTGCTCTAAATGATTCATTAACTGATTCGTAAAAGTATGACATCACTTAAGCTGTCCAATGAATGAGCTGTGCGTCAGTACATGTGACTTCGTGCCCTCAGCTCTTGTGTGTGATAGTGACAGTTGACAGAATGAAGCTGGAGGTCACTCAGGGTGGTGTTAATGTAAACAAGCTCCTCTGTAGGCAGTGTCAACAGAGACGGGCTCAGACTGTTCATGATGCAGTCTGGGTAATGTAGTAACTTTCAGCTGTAAAGGTCTAAACAGTCAGACAGTATTTGTACTCATCACTGGGCAGCTTCCATCCATCATCAGTTTCCTCTGAACCAGCACCTAGTGGACCATGAAGGAACTACAGCTTCACTTTGTGTGTGCGTGTCGACTCAGTGGTTGTAACTTCATGTTTTAAGTTATTTTAATTTATAAAAGTTCCTCTCCAGACATGTTTTAAACTCTGTAAAATCCTCTGCTATGATTCATATTTTGTTTCACACATAAAAAGTGGCAAAAAAAAGGAAACTGGGTCTGAAGCTCATCTACTCTTACTTCCTGATTGAGAAATCAGGACATATGCCCCGCCCACCACCTGCTGTCTCCAGGTGGACAGGTGAAAGAGCAGAAAGTATCAAGATGGTTAGAGGAGGAAACATCAGAGAGACTCAGCCACATGTGTGAGCCTCAGTCAGACCCAGACTCAGATGAGGAGTCTGTTGAGACCAGAACCAGAGACTAGCAGACAGATCAGAACGGTTAGCGTAGTTAGCATCTTTTATTTGTTTATGTTGTTTGTTAGGTTGTAGCTGGCAGTAACTGACACAGTGTTAGTGGTTGTGCTAATGCTAACTCTTTCTCTGTACTGACAAGGTTTCAGGTTTATTTAGTCCCGCCCCCCCGTCCCCCTGTCTGAATCTGTTTTTGTGAGACTGTCATTGGTTCACTACAGTTCAAGGTGGAAACACTCAGTCATGGTGATGATGATTATTTCTCTCATCATATGTCTGTATTATGTAAAACATTTCATATGGATGTTTACAACGTGAAACACTTGATTTTCATCAGAGGGAGATTTAAGAGAGTGTGTGTTTCAGTCTTGTTTTCAGCCCTGCAAATTCATCAATCATGTGATGTGTTATTATATTGATGTGTTGTTTGTGTGTGTGTGTGTGTGTGTGTTCCTGCAGGTATGCCAGCCTGTATTTCTGCTGTGCGATAGAGGAGCAGGACAACGAGCTCATCACTCTGGAGGTGATCCACCGCTTCGTGGAGCTGCTGGATAAATACTTTGGCAGCGTGAGTTGAGTCAAATGTTTCCGATATTCATCTGCTAATTAAAGGTGACAGAAGTTAACTGTGACGACTCTGATGTACAGAGCGCTGATGACTGGTGTGTGTCTGTGCAGGTGTGTGAGCTGGACATCATCTTTAACTTTGAGAAGGCGTACTTCATTCTGGATGAGTTCCTGATGGGAGGAGAGATCCAGGACACGTCTAAGAAGAGTGTCCTCAAAGCCATCGAACAGGCTGACCTTCTGCAGGAGGTAATCTGATTGACAGCTGATGCTCATGCTGGAGCTTCTCACTTCCTGTCACTGACAGTCACATTAGTCTGACCCACAGATCCACAGGTCATGTGACCTGCATCAGGTCTGATAACATGGCGGAGACAAGAACGGGCTTCTTCTCATTAACTGTTCTCCAACAAAACTGAATACTAATCTTTTCAGTGTCAATAACGTGAAATAATTTAACACTTTCATTTGTTTTTATCCAAAAAAGAAGAAGACATTATTACGAAGGAGTATTAGGGCCATGGATGGACTTTTTTTTTTTTTCATCATGCACTTCGAGAAAAAAGTAGAAATGTCGAGAATAAAGTCGAACTGACTCAGAAGAGGAAGATTTTTTTAAAATTTATTTTGAATTTCAAGAATAAAGTCGAAATGTCGAGAATAAAGTCAACTCCCCCAGTCTTTTTCCATGCCTCTGTCAGCGCGCAGTCGCTCCGGGCATCCTCACAAGCGCACAACTGATGTGATGAAGTAGTCTGCTATTATTTTGGTGTCGTTGTTTGTTCTGCAGGACTCCGTTCACACTACATAGCAACTAAAACCATCAGTACAACCATGGATACCAATGCCGTACGGCTTCAGCTTATTGTACGAACTGTACCTGTACCTGTAAGCGTAGGAGTACCTTTAGGTATAGGTGTACCTGTAGATGTACCTTCAGGTGTAGGAGTTTTGAAGTACACCTGAGTCCACCTTCATGTCTGTGTGTTTCCTTTGCAGGAGGACGAGTCCCCCAGGAGTGTGCTGGAGGAGATGGGCTTGGCATAGTACACGTCAGTGCTGAGAGAGACTGTAGATACTGAGGTGGAGGGCTGGATGAGAGGGGACGGGACAGAATCTGGATCTGAACAGTCTGGGACTGAGGACGTGTGGGGACTGATCTACAGGGTTTACCTGGGAGGAGACTCGGTCAGGATCCTTTCACTGATGGATGGACTAGCTCTGTGTGTGTGTGTGTGTGTGCGTGTGCGTGCGCGTGTGTGTGTGTGTGTGTGTGTGTGTTACAGGAAATGGGGAACACTGAAACTCGTGTGTGCAGGGGGATTGTGTGTTCAGATGTTACAGTCCAGCTTTGCTGTCAGTGAGTTCAGAAGAGAACCACAGTGAGAACACAGTGGACACTGATGTTAGAGTCACAGTGAGGCAGCTGAACCGTCTCACCTTGAGGTTTGTGAGGTTTTGGATGTGGACTGGTCTGAGTGATAAGAAAAATAATAACTGGACATCACTCCAGTGAAAAGTCTGATGTTCCTCTAGATTTTCATCATATCTCATGTAAAGACTAGAACCAATCTCTGAACGTTCTCAACCCCGTCTGCTCTCATCCCCAGTCCCTCTGGGTTCTACTTTAATATCTGAAATATTTAATTAACAGGTCACAGTGTAAAGTCTCATTTTTAAACCGTTCATTAATTTCCTACAAACAGCTGGACGCTGTCGTTCCTCTGTCACTCGTACAGCAGGAAACTGCGACTTTGTTGGGGACTATTTTCAGCGGCGGATTAATCTACATTTGAAGCTGTAGTGAGTATGTGGGGCAGCAGGACAGTGATAAATTATGATAAATAATTTAATAAACAGTGGAGGTCTGAGGCTCAGAGGAGGAACACAGATCAGGTCTTGGACACACACACACACAGTCCTGAGCCAGATCAGGTCTGTGGCGGTTTTGGTCTGAGGTTTGTTGACAATCATAAAAATCTAAAATATCATCAGACCTCTAAAGAAAGATTCTGTTTTTACAAACCTTTTGTCGTAGCCTTATTCCTGTTATAACAAGGAAAATAACACAACAGGTGTGTTGAGATTAAAGAAACAGAAATCTATCAGTCCTCCATTATTTAAATCTGAAACAGGAAGTGACAACATTCACCTCCAGTCTCTGATGATTTAGATCGTGTGATAGATGATATGTGGATTACATCATAAAGCCATAGAGTCATTGAGTCCTCAGACCTGAGCTATGAAGACCCCCTGACCCCATAACCAACAGGACTGAGACCTGCTCAGCTTCCTGTGTTCCAGTCTCCAGCTGTTCTGTCACTGCTTCATCCAGATGTTGTTACAATCATGTTATTTTATTACATTTATCTGAACATATTTGATGTTTTAAGAATTTCTCATGAAGGCGTAAAGGAGTTTGACTGTTTAAATTTACTCTTGTGTTTTGATTGGCTTATAACAAACACACGTTACCCAGGGTGATGAGCTGTGGGACAGTGATCAATGAACCAAAGACACCTGAGCCTAAAACAGCTGGTTAACATATGTACCATCAGTGGACTGATGGACCAGCTGAGATGGAAATGTTGAATCACGTCCAATCACATTGTTAGTTTCCTCCAGGAAGCAGGAACTGGAACTGGACCTTGTTCTGCTGCTGCTGGTTCTACATGTTGAGACCAGATTGACTTAATTAAATTAATCTGAATATTAGACAAATATAGCTTCTGTCCTGTAGAGATTATTAGTGTTTTAATGATTCATCTTTATTGTGTAGTTGATGATGATGTCGGTCTGAACTGATGCAGCAGCTGCTGCTGGAGGGATGAAGGTAAAGGAAAGAGCAGGATCAGAATCAGGTACTCCTCCTGGAAGAAGTTTCTCTTTAACTTGTTCTTCATGTTCACTCAGCTGAGCTCTTCAGAAAGACAAGGGTTTCAAAAGCAAAGGGTTTGACAGGACCAGTTTTCACTGTCTTTAACACATCTGGAACGAGTTTCCCTAAATCCAGAGATACACAAATGTAAACAGATTATTTTCTTCTTTGATTAGAGCTTAAAGTACAAAATCCAGTCACTGTCACCGTCACTGTTGATACTGTGATGGTGCAGCTACTGAAGGTGTAGGTACTGAAGGTACTGAAGGTGTAGGTACTGAATGTACTGATGGCGCAGGTACTGAAGGTACACGTACTGTCAGTACATGAAAATCTTTGATGTAACACACAGGTGGCTGTTATGGTTCCTGAGGGAAAAATGGTGGATGGTTGTGATGTGGGTCAAGGAAAGTTACTGTCTTCCTCAATAAGTTGCTTCAGTGCAACCATATCAAAGTAAGGACTGTCATAAAGAGTTGTCTGTTTTTGAGGTTGAAGATGTTGAGGATGCTGAGATGAAGGTTAAAGCTCTTACACTGTGAGCAGCTTGGTTCTCATTGACTGCGTCTGTAGTCGTCCCCACCCGCCAATCATTATCACTCCTGCAGTGATGCTGTTCCTGGAGTCTAATATATTTGTTTTTAACTCCACGTCTGTGGCTGCTCCAAGTTTCCTGTCTCTAACAGCCTCCGAGCCTCAGCACTCCTCCTCAGAAAGAGTCAGATTCAGGGGGTCAGCTACAGACAGGTGACAGTGTCCCCACCCACAGGCCGGAGGGGCCATTGATGGTTGGATGGCAGTGATGTGAATCATAAGCTAACTGAATAAGATAACAGATATGTCCTCTGCTGAACGCCATGTAGCCTGCTGATCATGTTGACTCAGAGCTGAGTGAATATTGAACTGTAACAGTAAAACTGCTGAAGGTCCTGCATCCAGGACACTAGTACACGTCCCAGACTAACTCTGATGGAGGAAGCTCAGCATCTGAACTCTGGCTGCTGTAGGAGTGAGGGCTCACTGTGTGGTGTTAGTGTTCACGTGTAGAGAAACAAAGAAGAAGAGAGGCAGAGTTATGATCTGCTGTGAAAGAAAGATTGTGCACTGTGTGGACCAGATTGTGGAATGATGTGTAGGCCAGCATTAGGGATAAATGGGCTCTGAGGTCGTAGTCAGTGAACATTATATTCATGAATCTGTCTAAAGTTTAAATCAGAACTTAGACTGTGATCTCAGAGTTTGAATGTGTCCTGATCCTGTCACACTAAAGGCCTCATTTTGTTTAAGCATGGTTAATCCACCAGTTACACCAGTTCCATCAGTAACATCATTTGCATCAGTTACATACATTTATCCATCAATTCCATCAATGAATCCATCGTTACATGAATTAATTCATCAATTCCACCAGATCCGTCAATTACACCATCAGTTACATCAATTAATCCATCAATGAATCAATCAATTACATCATTTAATCCATCAATTCCATCAATGAATCCATCAGTTACATTAATTAATTCATCAATTCCATCAGATCCATCAATTACACCATCAGTTACATCAATGAATCCATCAATGAATCAATCAATTACATCATTTAATCCATCAATTCCATCTGTTAATCCATCAATGAATCCATCAATTCCATCAGTCAATCCATCATTTCCATCAGTTAATCCATCAGTCCCATCAGTTACACCAGTTGTTCAATTAGCTAAACCAGTTGTTCTATCAGTAACACCAGTTATATCAGTCACAGCAGTTACACCATTTCCATCAATATCATCAGTTACACCAGTTGTTACATCAGTAACATCAGTAACATCAGTAACAGCAGTTACAGCAGTTACAGCAGTTAGCCTACACCAGTTCCATCGATAACATCAGTTCCATCAGTAACACCGGTCTCATCAGTCCCACCATGTTTCATGTTTCATGTGTCTGAACCTCCTGACTGAGTCGGATCTCTCTGAACTGAGTCTGTTGTTGAGTCCTGATGCAGATGGTGTCTCTGAAGGCACTGAGGTTGTTCACAAAAATGATGGAGGTAACATTCATACCCCGCCCACCTCCATTAATCAGACCAAGTCCTGTATGAGGTGGGACCCAGCTCCTCAGTGGGTCCAGATGTTTGATTCTAATCCTCCTTACCTCCTTCTTTAAACCTTCATCCACTGTAAGACTGAGTCTCTGGTGGCTCAGACTTCAGTGAATGTGGTGATTGTCTTGTTCTTAAATGACTTTATGTAAAAGAAGATTCTGGTTCCTTGAGGAAGATGAGTGATGAAGGTGGGGAGCTGCACAGGGCTGTAGTGTAGGAAGTGAATCTGTTCTGCAGGATAAAGGGATCAATGTGTGAATGTAATTTTATAAAGAAATAAAACATTTTAAGCTAAATTCAACAGTTTGTTCCTGATGTTTGTTCCTGATGTTTTGTTTCTACTGTACTGAAAACAAATGCTCCACATCACCAGTTCTCCAAACGACCAGTTAGCCAGGTTTAGTACAGAGACATACATAAACCATATTTATGAGGCTCCTTCTTTAATGAACCACATCACAAAGGTTATAGGTCATCAACAACTCATATGATACACATCATTTTGTAAACAGCTGTTTGTGACGAAGGGAAAAAACTAAACAGTGATTTTTTTTTTCTTTTTTTTCTTTTTTTTTTTTACCTGAAACAACCTGAGAACATGTTTAATAACTTCAGCTCATGTCAGTCAGGAGACATGAACAGTTTTATTAATGTGTCACATTAACACAGCAAACCAAACAACGTGGTCTCGTCCTGATTGGTCAGGGACCCAGTTCCTTTTCCTACATGTAAAGAGACACTATCAAAATGAAAGCACTCGTTAATGGAATAAAATGAGTCTTGTCAGTGTTAAATTATAACTGGATTATTATTACTGATGCATAAATGTAGCTAGAGCTCAAATATTTTACATATATTTACAACATTATGTGAATCAAAGTTAATATGTTTATTCCAGCTGTCTAATGAGTATAGTAGTAAGTACAACATTTCCCTCTGAAGTTCGGTGGAGTAAATGTATGAAGTGATATAAAATGTTGTAACTGCCCTACATTACTGGACACAGGCCTCCACCACACATCCTGTCCTCAGACCTGGACTTGATGCAGTGTGGCAGGTTCTTGTCCTGTTATCTTCATGGTTTGAACACCTGCCCCCTGTTTTCTCTCCAACCCCTCCTGAAATATGAAGTCCACTGATCCTACACACCAACATGCAGCAGTAAACTGACCCAGATCCAGAGAAAGAGTGATGACTGGAGGTGTAGGAGGAGGTGCAGCAGCTCTCTGTTCTCTCCTCTCCTTCAACCTCTTCAATTAACATGTCAACAAATCTATTATATATATATATATATAAAGTGCAGTGAACAGAAGGAACCCATACCAGTGTTTGACCTCGGTCACATGATGATGCTCTCTGGGGTCATGTGAACATCTTTTTCCAGTTGTCCATTGACTCCTGCTCTGTGACCTTTGACCTCAGGTAGCTGCTGTTCATTCAGTCTCTCGGTCAGTCTTCCTCACAGTGAGGGACCTGACTTAATCTCTGAGTCATGTGACCTCACCTGAGCCTCTTGCATCCACAGGTGAGTGTTGTGATGTGGTTGAGATGCTCCATGTTTATGTCACAGAGGAAAAGGAAAGAAAAAAGGATCAACAATGAGACACAAAGAGACAAAATTATGATGAGGAAGATGAAGATGTTAATTTACAGATCTGATGATATATGATAAGTCTATAATATAACAACCACAGTTTAGTGTCTGTTCTGGAACTTTCCATCATATTTCATGATCTTCTTGAATGGAGTCCTGACCTGACTGAACCCAGACCTGGACCCTGAACACAGGACTTCCTCAGGCTCCTGTCCCTGCTTCCCCTGACCACGCCCCCTCTTATCTATCTATCTATCTATCTATCTATCTATCTATCTATCTATCTATCTATCTATCTATCTATCTATCTATCTATCTATCTATCTATATATCTATCTATCTATCTGACAGGTGTCCTTTTATGATTGATTTCATTATTAGCCATTCAGCTGATTGTATTTAACTAATATTTTGCACATCTGTCAATGTCCATGATAAAACCCATAGGGTTTCCTGAAATACAGAGACTTGGACCTCCTCCTGATGTGGGCCTCGGAGAGTCCTGGTCCGCCTCTGGAGACGGACAAACTGCGGATTCATTCAGTAGCTTCTGTTCATTCAGCAGCTCCAGCACTGCAGCTAATTGGTTCATCAGAGAGGGGAGGGGGTGAGAGGGGTGGGCGGGTGTGAGTGCAGAGAAATCTTATGAATGAAACCCAGTCTGGTGACGTCAATTGGGGCTGTTTGACGCATGTATCACGTGGGGTGGGAGGGCGGCGGTATAAGAGAGCTGCAGCCGCTGTCCGTGGTCCTGAAAACAGACGAGCCACAGGCGGAATCCCGGGAGAGGAAACTCAGCCACTAACAACAACAAGTGACGACACTTAACATTAGACAGCAACAACAACAACTCACGCACACAACAGCACGCTCACGGTGCAGAGAGCGGGCTCCGTGCAGGACTTCCAGCGGGACTCCAGCGGCTTCTGACTCTGACGTGACGAGGAGGAGAAGCTGGGAGATTCCCGCCGCTGCCGCTGATCTGCAAGTAAGTGTCAACTTCTCCTTCACCTCTGCTCTAAGAGAGGAATCTGTTTGTCTGATCATTAAAACTGAAACGACTTTAAACACCGGAGAAACCTCCACAGAGGAGGTTCTCAGGTTCTCAGTGAGCGCGGGTCAGAGGATGTCATCTCCTCCGTCTGTTTGATAGATGAATAAGATTTACAGCCGTGACACGTCATATCAATCAATCAATCAATCAATCAATCAATCAATCAATCAATCAATCAATCAATCAATCAATCAATATGTTTTACAGTCAATAGTTCATAGATGTGATGTGGATGTGTGATTGATTGATTGCTTGATTGATTGATTGATTGATTGACTGGTCATGTTTCTTTGTTTATGGTCAACACAGAGGTGGCCATATTGTCCTCCTCATCATCATCATCATCATCATCATCATCATCATCATCATCATCATCATCGTCATAATCATCTTCATCTTCATCACCATCATCATCTTCATCTTCATCTTCATCATCATCATCATCATCATCATCATCATCTTCACCATCATCATCTTCATCATTATCATCATCATCATCATCATCATCATCATCATCATCTTCATCTTCATCTTCATCTTCATCATCATCATCATCATCATCATCATCATCATCATCTTCACCATCATCATCATCATCATCATCATCTTCACCATCATCATCTTCATCATCATCATCTTCACCATCATCATCTTCATCATTATCATCATCATCATCATCATCTTCACCATCATCATCTTCATCATTATCATCATCATCATCATCATCATCATCATCATCTTCATCATCATCTTCTTCATCATCATCTTCATCATCATCATCACTGGCTCCTCTGCTGTTTCCTCTGTGACGTGGTTGTGATCCCACAGAGACAGAGACGTGTTGTTTGTTGGTGTGATCAGGTGTAGTGTTGAGGCTGGTGCAGGTCTGGAGGTGGTTTTGTGATGACAGATGGTTCTGGCTGATTCTGGCTCTGGAGATGTGGATTATTAATGTGCCAAAATCCACCGCCTGCAAGAATAATACAGATGCAATGAACTCAGTCACATTAGATCCTGGGTCTTAATCACTCCACTCTGAGATCACGCTTCACATCCTGCAGCTCCACTGCAGACTGAGCCTGACTCCATGGGTCCTGCTCTGTGACTGAGCCTGGAAATTATGTTTTTTTTTTACTGAAGAGAAAAGAATTAATCATAAGGAAATGTTATCATTAATAGTTTTAGAGGTTTTCTTGAAGAGTGTGTGTGTTCAAACATCTGTTACACAACCCTGGACAAATGTGTTTAACACATGAGCAGCCACTGTGACATTTCAGTCTACGTCACTTGTTGCACTTAAGAACACTCAGTGATGAAGGACGGTGCCCCCCACCAGCCAACCCTCCCACCCCCTTCCTTGTTGCTAAGCTGAAATCAGTGGTCTAATATCACCCTATCAGCAAAATGGCGTTGGTATGTCGCAGTGCTGCTCCAGGTCCTGGATCACTGCATCTCCCCCCCGCTCTGCTCACACCTGATCAGCTGCAGTTGCTTCTCAGTTGATCTGGAGCTGGTGCCTGATTTTCATTGGCTGGACACGCAGTCATCAGGTGTGGGAGTTTGACAAAGCACATGTGACACGTATGTTCCAGGTGAAACTAAAATCTGTGAATTTTTCTCACATTTAATATTTTATGCAAATTTGTGGCACATGTTGATAAAAGTTAATGAATTATTATGATAAACCTAGTTCAGATACAGTGATGGACAGATGGACAACAACAGCTCACGCTTCCATGTGATCACGTGATCATGTGATCACGTGATCATGTGATCATGTGATCATGTGATCATGTGATACATCATCATCAACACCGAAAACCTATAACTGATGTCAATTTTTATCTTTAGTTGTGTTTTTGTGCCTCAGCTCCCTTTAGTTTGTGTTTGTGTGTATGTGTGTGTGTGTGTGTGTGTGTGTGTGTGTGCGTGTGTGTGCATATGTGCATGTGTGCGTGTGTGCGTGTGTATGTGTGTATGTGTGTGTGTGTGTGTGTGTGTGTGTGTGTGTGTGTGTGTGTGTGTGTGTGCGCGCATGTGTGTGTACTGACACTGAACTGTCTCTGTGTTTTCTCTCCTACAGAAACTTCTGACCCTGCCCCCCTGCTACTCACAGCAGGTCCCTGCTCTGAGTGGCCATGACTGGGCACCACCATGCCTCAAGTGTCCTTACCCTCCTGGTTCTCTTGACAGGGGCTTCCCTCCTCCATCTGTCCACCCCCGGTCCTGTCAACACCCCTGTAGGTGTCAGCGGTCCACACACGGTGTCAGGAGACGAGGAAAGATGGGATGAGGAGAGACAGTCACTACAGAAAGAAGAGACAGAGGAGGAACTCTTCAAAGATGTGGACCCCAAAACCCTAGCAGCGGTTTTACTGGAGGCTCTGAATCGTTCACAAGTAGAGAGAAGGAAGGAGGGAGGAGAACACGAGGGGATGGAGGAGGAGACCAAGGCTGAGAGAGAAGTGAGAACAATGGAGGGAGCAGACCGAGACAGAGATGGACGACAGAAGTTAGAGCTGCTGATGGCCACACAGGGGAAGGAGCAGGAAAGAGAGGAGGAGGAGGAGAGGAAGAGAGCTCAGGAGGAAGAGGAGAAGATGACAGAGAAGGTGACCAGTCGTACCACGAGCCAGACAGTCCAGGTCCAAACAGAGCAGCGGCCCTCTGGTCCAGATGGACGGGGGGAGAGCGGGAAGGTTTCAACTCAGCAGCAACCAACCAGCAGTGAGCAAGGCAGCAACGAGGAGGAGGAGCAGCTCAGTCCAGAGGAGCTGAAGAGCCTCGAGACCATGATGAAGGAGTTCCCACGTTTGGACACAGCCACCAAGAGGAAGGGAGAATCGGAGCAGAACCAGAGAGAGAGCAGAGGCTACAGCAGCCACAATGACATCATACCCATCAACAAGGGCAGCAACCTCGCCATGTCCAAGAAGAAGCTGAAATGGCAGGAAGAGACGCAGAAAGGCCTCAACTTCCCGACATTCAGGGGAGGCAACTTCATGGATGACTTTGAGGACAGTAACTATGGTAACGCAGTACAGTCCCCGCCTCCAGCAGAGCAGGAGGTGATGGAGGAAGATGAACCAGAGGACGAGGAGGAGAAGGAGGAGGATGAAGAGGTGTTGAGTCCAGAGGAGGAGGAGGCTCGGGCCAAAGCAGAGCAGGAGGAGATGAGGAGGCAGGCGGCCGAGGCACAGAGAGCCAAGATGGAGGAGGAGAAGTTGGCCGACATCGCCTCGGACATGCTGCTGCGCTACATGGTCAAACAGAACGGGAACAGGAAGTACAGCTCTTCCCTGTCCAACGCCGCAGAGGACAAGAGGTCCGACGAGGACCAGGAAGTGATGGAGGAGGACGACATCGATCCTCAGACCATTGACAAGCTGATCGAGATCTCCAGCAAGCTCCACCTCCCCGCCGACGACGTGGTGGACATCATCAGCGACGTGGAGAAGAAGAAGAAGAAAGACGTTCCGCCCGAGCTCATGTCGCGTTGGCAGCAACCTCTGACTCCTCTGTCCTCTTCCTTCTCGTCCACCAATGGTTTTACAGCACCGCAGGTTTCAACCAATCAGAATAACTTCCCTGTCTCGAAGCAACCCTCTCCGCCTGTCGGTCTGCACAAACCCTGGTTCCTGGAGAAAACACCAAAGTCACAGGATCTGTGGAGCAGACCAAGCCCTCTGCTGGCCAGTGCAAACCTCTGGCCCAAACCTCAGAAGCCTCTGTCAATCAAACAGGACCTCTGGCTCAAATCACCCAAGTCTGTTTGGACTGGCTACCCCTCTTACCCCTACGTCTACCCCTTCTACTACCAGAGGAAGCCCTACCCAGACTACTACCCCATCTATTTTTCACCTCCCCCCAGACCCAGACCCCGTTACTACATCCCCAAACCGGCTCTCACCCTCAACAACTTCCTGGGAAACTCTGTGGACGACGCCCACACTTTCCCTCCCAAACACCGTTACCACAGCTGGGTCCAACCCCGGCTCAGAAAACCCCCCCTCCAACAGAAGCCTTACTACACCAGCTACCCCCTCCCTCTGTACCCCCGGACATTTCAGCCGGTCCCCGTTCCCAAAGCACGCCCCCCTCCCCGTATGCCCGTAATCTCTCCCGAGCAGCAGCAGATGTATTACTCAGGCCCGAGAGATGAAGAGTATTATGCGGCGGGAAAACAGTCAGACAGCAGCAGACGTGACGAGCTGCAGAAATACATTCAACAGATACTGATGAAGAGACCGCAGATGAAGGACTGAAGGAGGGATGAAGGGAGATAGAGAGAGAGAGAGAGAGAGAGAGAGAGAGAGAAAGAGAGAGAGGAGGGAGATGGAAATAAGGAGAGATGACCAGAGGGCTTTTCTTTTTCATTTTGATTTGCTGGTGTTTGGTTTTTGTTTTTTTTCATATGTTACTAGTTTCTTTCTAACATTCTGATTGGTTGTTGTCTGGATGAGGACGTTACAGAGGACCTTTTCTTCCAGAGGTGATCTGGATAAAATAGAACTACACCCCTCCTCTGTGAAGGAGGGGCAAGAGGATGGACGTGGTCTGGACTTCTCATCCCAACCCCCGGCATGAAGACGTTCTCCATTTGGACATTATACAATGCCAGCAAAGGAGGATGCTTCATTCTGCTGCACCTTTAACAAATCAGTCGGACCAATCACAGAGAGAGATGGATGATGATGATGATGATGATGATGATGAAGATGGTGGTGGAGTTTTACTATGTAGACACAAGAACATTTGTGGTATTATCTCAGGCAGGAAAAAAAAAATCATAAACATCATTTATCAGAAATGATTTCTGCTACACTGACAAAAGTATGTGGACACCAAACATTCAGTCATGTGATAAAAGAGCCAATAGAACAGATTCCCATTAACATGCTGCTGTAACAGTCTCCTCTGGTTTGAGCCTTTTATCCAGATGTTGAACCAGCTGCAGACACATCAGTGCAGTCCGACACCAATCCTGGGTCAGTGTCGGTGATCCAGATCATCCATGAGGTGTTGTGACCAGTCAGGTTTCTCCCACAACAAACCGGGAAACTGAGTCGGAAAAGGAGTCATGATGAAACAGGAAATGACCAAACACGATCTGCTTCATTAATATCTAAAATATCATTGTAAGGTTTCCCTTCAGCACCGGGTGTCCACATCCTTTTGACCACGTAGTGTCACCTCTCAGAGATAAAGATGTGTGATCGGCCTTATGTCCGAGTCACTCCTTCACTCATCTGAATGTATCTGAAT